>NW_017307267.1:284860-347631 GCF_000935625.1 Nanorana parkeri | reverse complement strand
TATTATATTTATTATATTATAAAAGTATTATAAAACATACTTCCCTCTTTCCTCATAATACTGCCTTGACTATTTATATGGTGTTTTAATCCAAAATTAATTTCAATCACAATATTAGTGATCATTAGTGGTTTTTTAAAAAAATATTGACAACTCATTGTCACTTGTTTAGTGTTTCTGACATCTGGAAGCAATTTTCATTTTTCAAAATGTGTATGGTAACTGTGCTGCTGGATGTCTACTTTAACTTGTATTGTTTTCCATGGATTTTGTTTTTTTACAGATGGTTTCAATTTAATTGAGGCCCTTATATCTCTTTTTTGGATTTCCAGTTGAACTTTGCTCATGTATTGTGCACATATGTTCTTTACTTTTGACAAAAAAGCCATGGGGATATGGCTGGAATATGCATTAATTCTTTAACACTTTCTAAATTCTAATAATGAACCCATCTGGAATAGCAGCCCCTTGATATGTCGGCACTAAGCAGCACTGAATTGTTCCTATGCTATTGGCAGTGCTATTGACCTCAAATAACTTATTGAACAGCTGTGGAGGGTTATAAAATTTATTATGCAATCCATCTTTCGTGCTGCACTTTTAGAAACTTTTCACAGAGAAAGCTTATTATTTTTATTCAAATCTTAACAGACTAGTCCAGATGTACCAGATACTGAGGATTGGAGTATATTTGTATTTAGGATTATTCCCTTATGCTCTGCGAGTAATTGTTATAAAATAATATTCTAAAAATATACAATATCACAATTATTCAGTTGACTTTACGCTATAAAGTGCAATCGCATTGGCATTTTCTATCACATATTCTTCATACACTATTTTGGCAGGCACTTATGCTTACAAGAAAAATTACTTTTATTTTTAATTTAACCCACTGTGGTATGTTCTTGTCACTGTATATTGATGTTCCGGTATGGTAAGGAATAAAGGCAGAAAGATCTCTTTTTTATGTCCACACATCACTTTTATATGTCCACACTTCAAGTTTCCATGACATACACACTGGCAGACGGGCTCCTAGTAGGGGGTCAGTTGCCGTCTACAATAAACACTTGTTGGTATCAAGTGATAATCAAAATCAGCTCTCAATAGTTGAGTGAAGAACATGTTAATTTTTATTTATGTAGGATTATGTAGTGACCACTTTGAACATTGGTGGCCAAGTTCTTTTTCATCTGTGGTAAGCTTGAAGTATCATATAAAAAGGTGCTAAGTAAGCATGCAGATACACATTTACTAAATATGCTTCCTAACATGCCCAAATTAGCTGGCTCTGTGTCCATAGGCACTGGGTAAGAAGACCCCCTTGGCACATCAGTATGAGATAAGGAAGGTCAGATGGGTTAGACTTCTGCAGTGATCACTGTTATTTTATAGAGCCAATGCCATAGCCATGGCATTGACTTTGTTCATGTTTACACATACGTATATATTTGCAAATATCGGACCAAATACAGAGAATTATCTGGGCCCTTTGAATCTAGAGTGGGCAACCCAATGCCCCGTTCATATGGAAACTGTAACTGACTCCAGGCAGGAAATCAAGGACCGACCTCAAAATCACTCTGTTTTCTTGGAAACAGAGAAAAGGTTGCTCGCAACTGCAAGCCTGGAGTTCGGACACTATTCTACCCGAAGCCAAAGCCACCAAGGGGATGGTTTTGTAAGACAGAAACTGTAGGGATACCTCCTCCAAGGGTTCAAAGGGTGCTCCCGAAAGCTTCGCCAACACAAGAGGAAGATCCCAAGACAACTAGAGAGGTTTCATCAACCTTTCCTTCTCCACAGCCATGCCGTCAGCTGCAGTTCCTGCGGATTCGGTTGCAAGAGCGGACCCTGAAAAAGTAGGTCCGCCACCCCTGGAAGAGTCCCTGGAGGTTGAATGCTCTGAGACAACAGGAGAGGAAACCATGGCCGTCTGGGCCAATATGGGATTATGGCAATGACTGTCACCTTCTCCCTGCGCATTCTCTGAAGCAATGGCATGATCATTGAAAAAAGGGGGGGACACAGGCGCAAGTGTGCAGTCCCATGGATGTAGCAGCACGTCCTGGCCTTCCGCACCCCGGTTGTACCTTCTTGACAGGAATCTGCTGACTTCGCAATTGTTGCGGGAAGCCCTTAGGTCCACCTCCGGCTTGCCCCATCTCTGCCTGTTGAAAACTGTTCGAGATAGGGGCCATTCGGTCAAGTCTACCTGGTTCCTGCTCAAGTAGTCCGCTATTTGGTTCATGGGCTCGGTAGGTACACCACCCTTATCCCTATCAGATTCCGTACTGCCTACTACTACTACCTAATTCATCAACGGAATTAGGATTTGCATCATGCTGGGGCTCCTCGTCCCCCCTTGAAGATTCAGATACACTACCACCATGGCATTGTCCACCATGACCTTGACCCATTTGTCGTGGACTTTGTCCTAGAAATAAAGAAGCGCCTGGAACACCGCCTTCATCTCCAGAAGATTCGAAGATTTGTTCTTCCATCTCTGCGGCCACACCCCCTGTGCATACTGACCGTCCAGGTGGGCTCCCCAGCCTGAACCGCTGGCATCTGTGGTAATGGTCAACCATGGAACATCTCCCAATGGAAACCCCCTGAGCAAATAAGCCTCCTGGGAACACCATTCCAGTGAACTCCAGACACCGGGAGATACCCTGATCCATTGCTCCGATACATGTATTGTATTGTGTGAGAAAAGACTTCTGAGCCACCCTCATATTCCATTGTGCCCACCGAGTAAGACCTATGGTTGAGGACATGGAGCCCTACAGGCTCATGAAGGATTCGGCTGTGACTTGTGCACTGGTCCAGACCGTTTTTACCATGTCCCTTATCCTGTGGAATCTGTCCCTGGAAAATTGAACCGTCCCAAATTTGGTGTTGAATTCCGAGGGAGCTCAGGAAGAGGAGGCGCTTATATGGGCTGGAGGGGGTTAGTCTTTTAACTCTTTCTTGTTCCTGTTACCTAGGGGAACATAG
Source organism: Nanorana parkeri (assembly GCF_000935625.1). Lineage (NCBI taxonomy): Eukaryota > Metazoa > Chordata > Amphibia > Anura > Dicroglossidae > Nanorana > Nanorana parkeri. The sequence goes on along the minus strand of NW_017307267.1, from coordinate 344,628 downwards.
GAGCTAATCCATTTGTCAGCGCTGCCATGGATATGGCCAGGAAAAACCCATGGCTATGGTGTTGAGATTGTATAGTCCTAAAGTCTGACCGATTTTGTTTTTGTACTTGACATTTTTGGGGGGCTAATGCACCTTTTATGGGTGATAATAGAATAATAGATACTGTGTGTGTGTGTGTGTATATATACACTATATTGGCAAAAGTATTGGGACACCCCTCCAAATCATTGGATTCGGGTGTTCCGTGTAATTTCCTTGCTACTAAATATTCCACGGTCAACTGTTAGTAGTATTATAACAAAGTGGAAGCCACATAAAATGACAGAGCGGGGTCAGCGCATGCCGGATTGCACAGTGCGCAGAAGTCGCCAACTATCTGCAGAGTCAATAGCTACAGACCTCCAAACTTTGTGTGGCCTTCAGATTGGCACAAAAACAGTGCGTAGAGAGCTTCATGGAATGAGTTTCCATGGCTGAGCAGCTGCACCCAAGCCTTACATCACCAAGTGCAATGCAAAGCGTCGGATGCAGTGGTGTAAAGCACGCTGCCACTGAGCTCTAGAGAAGTGGAGACGTGTTCTCTGGAGTGACCAATCACGCTTCTCTGTCTGGCAATCCGATGGATGTGTCTGGGTTTTGCGGTTGCCAGGATTATGGTGTGGGGTTGTTTTTCAGGGGTTGGGCTTGGCCCTTAGTTCCAGTGAAGGGAACTCTTAAGGCATCAGCATACCAAGACATTTTGGACAATTTCATGCTCCCAACTTCGTGGGAACAGTTCGGGGATGGCCCCTTCCTGTTCCAACAAGACTGCGCACCAGTGCGCAAAGCAAGGTCCATAAGGACATGGATGAGCGAGTTTGGGGTGGAGGAACTCCACTGGCCTGCACAGAGTCCTGACCTCACCCGATAGAACACCTTTGGGATGAATTAGAGCGGAGACTGCGAGCCAGGCCTTCTGGTCCAACATCAGTACCTGACCTCACAAATGTGCTTCTGGAAGAATGGTCAAACATTCCCATAGACACACTCCTAAACCTTGTGGATGCCTTTAATAAAGGGTATTCAGTGTGAGGCAGGGGATGGCAGTAAAAGGAGGCATGCTGTGGAGGTAAAGATCCCCCGGATACTGGAGGCTGATGGCTGGTCTGTGACTGAATAGAATGAACTGGGATATTTGATCAATATGATCACTAGTTTGGAATTTTTGTCAATTCTCTAGTAGGGATGATGGCTTGTGTTGTTGTTTCCCAGGCAAAACTGGGCATCCTTTAAAGGACCAGGGAAAGGAAAAGGCACATTACATAAATATTTGATGGATATATCTGTGGGGACCTGCCTTTCTTCTGCTTAAATATGGACTAAAACTGAACATTAAATATATAGCTATGCCAGATGTCTGTTATCCCCCTATGTGATAGCAATAAAGTTCAATGTATAAAAAGTTTAAAAAATTTAAGTCACAAATAAAAAAAAACAAAAAAACATTTTGTTTAAAGTTTTCTGCTCCCATGTACATGCAGAAACAAACGCAAACAGGTGTCAGGTGTACCTACATGTGAAAACAATTGTGCCAGACGAGCTTCTGAGCGTGAGCAATATTTCTAGGGCCATTAGTCACTGTTAACACTAAACTGATAAGCAGTAAAAGCTTTTAAAGTGTCTCCTATGGGCAATTTTGGGTATGGTGGCTTTTTGTGGTTTCACGGGCACACGCAATTTTAAGGCTTGACATGTTTGGTATTTACACAATGTGACCAAAGAAATGTGGCATAATACATTTTGGCCTAAATGTATAAAGATTATTTATTTGCAATGTATTTCATAAAAGGGAAAACATTTTCTTATCAAAATTTTCAGTACTTTTTCTTCATATAGCAAAGAAAAAAAAAATAACCAATGGTGATTAAATAGCACCAAAAGGAAGTTTTATCTGTCCCCCCAAAAATTATATAAATTATTTTGTCAAAGTACCCTGAATACTGAAAAATGGCCTGGACAGTAAGGGGGGTTTAACACTTCGGTCTTCAAGTGGTTAAACTAATACTTTGTTTAAGCACCTTCTGATTTTATGACAGCATTCAGTCTTTTGGGGTAGGAGGCTATAATCATGGCATATCTTGCCTTGGGAATCTTTACCTTCTCTTCCTTGCAAAAGTGCTCCAAATCTGTCAGATTGAGAGGGCATCTCTGTGCATAGCCCTCTTCAGGTCACCCCACAGATTTTCAATTGGATTCAGGTGCAGCCTCTGGCTGGGCCATTCCAAAACTTTGATCTTATTCTGGTGAAGCCATTCTTTTATTGATTTGGAAGTTTTAGGTTGATGTTATGCTGAAAGTTGAAATTCCTCTTCATCTTTAGCTTTAACTATTTAACATCAGTTTTAATGTAATAGGTTAATTCTGAACACAGCCACATCCCTGATTTTAAGAGGGCATGTAAACTTACTGTATGCAGCAAAAAAAAATCCCTACTAAACAATCTCAGTTTGTTTTTTAATTTAATTATTACGGTGGGTGTGCACTTTTTATATCCACTATAGCTGTAAGCAAAATACACTAGATATAGTAGAAGTAGGTCACAGGTATTTTCCACACGTTACCCAAAACTGTATATCAATCTAATATACTGAACTATGAACATTTTATATATACATCAATAAAAGATCAATATCAGTCAGCATTTTGCACAGGAAAATACTGCATGGTAATAACAAAAATAAACTTATTATTTTGTGCTTTGCAGCATTTTATGCATTATAGAGACAGAATATGAGTATTTATTGTATGTATGAAGTGTACAGTCACCATAAACAAGAACCTCGCTGACATGTCTGAATTCTGAAAAGGTTATATAAAGGACATGAGTCTAGCAGGGCAGCCTCCTATGATGACTGTTATTTTGTTTTATTGTACAGGAGCAACCTTGTCTTCCATTATGACAGCATTCACAAAAAAGGTAAGACAGTATCTGCTAGGAAGAATTATAGCTGAAAAGCTAAGTGGAGTGAAAGAGACTGGCAGACACCAAGGATTATGCCAATTGTATGAAAAAAAAAACTAACATCTCAGGCAACTCAGATAACTATAAAATTCAGCATTATTCTGAAAGGCAGAGCCATCAGCAAAAAAATTAAATACAAATACCAATAAGACAACTCTAAAAAGAAGAGCACCCTTGGTTGATTTTTTTGCAATTTTTTTTATACATACTGAAATCACCATCACAAATTAGCACCATTGTAAAACTGGCCAAAGATACTATGTATTCATTTTGTAAATATTTATTATTATTGTATGCATTATTATCATGTATTATGACATGGTGTAAGGAGTTGAATGATGAATGTGATTTAGGAGATTTTGAACCCTGTTAAAAATACAAGTCCAGCTAGAACAAAAAAATTGCAAATCAATTGCCAGCAGCTCCTAAAAATCAGTTCTGATTACTACATGGCACCACTTTCTACAGCATTTAGGAACCAGACACTACCAGAAGAAAAAGAGTGTGAAGAAGACATGTGATGTCACCCGACTGGACTGAAGACACCTGGAAAAAAGGTAGGTATGCAGGCTATTAAGAGGGTAGGGGTGCGTCAATAGATGAAAGGGGCAAATGTGGAGTTTCATATTGCCTTTGATGGTTTACATGCTGAACATATTTATAAAACCTGTAGAGGTACATGGAAAGTTTTCCTTTTTCATAAGTGATACAGTACAACATAGATATTATTAAACGTATAGTAAATATCAAAAAACATTTAACACATTGTTTTCCCTAAAAAAATTGTATTTTATTGCTAAGAGAAATCAAGGAACCACAGAACTCAGAAGGATTAAGCTAAATCATCTTGTGCTATTTAATGGTTGTCATGAATAGTAAAAACAAATTTACATGCAATCCTATAAGCTTTAATTCTAGAAAGGTTTATGCATGAGAAATAGTGAATTCCTATTTGTGCTCTAGCCAATGGCTTGCTGTTTCCTCAACCAAGATAGAATTGCATTGCTAAAGATTCCACAGTGGCCAGTAAAAGGTTGAATGGAATTTAGTTCTCCTTTGTGAGCAATGTGAAGAGAAAGAAAGGACACAGTAAAGCTTTCATTGACCCAAATCTAAATCCAGTGTGTCTAACTAGGAAATTGCTCATTCACATGAAAGCCAAAAAAGCATCTAGTCCTCAATAAGGCTGACACAGCAAAATCAATTCAGAAAACAACAGCTCAGTTTCGGAAGTGTTCTGTACATAAAAGGAGGGATGAATCAATAAAATCAAATAACAATTTGCTGGTGTTGTTCACTTGCCGAAGCAATACCCAGGCTTTGTGCTATGAATTGTGATTAAAGTGTAAACATATCAATCTTTAGTAATCATTTAACTGTTCATTTTGACTTATATTGTCTGAAATAAGATGCACCCGAAACTGAGTGGCAGATGTAACTCTTTCAAAGTCCTTTGAGGATTATGACTTTAAGCCCATTATGTTTCCTGCTTTATAAGAATCTCTTTTTGCTAAAAAGGACCTGTTTTGTGCAATATCTTTTGCACAGGCAAGTCCATCTTTCTGATATTTATTTTATTATGAACAAAAATAAAATTATTACCTCTGTATAGGTAATTTGTTAAAGTGGACATTTACCCCCTTTCACTAAAAATCATATCAGTATGCACTCCTGCTTGCTGATATGAAATAACCGTACATTCATTAGTTAAATAAACATATTTTAATTTTACAAATTTACAATTAATGTTTTTTCCACATCCTGGTCCTCTTAGGCATTAGTGATGCAGCCCATGTGCATACCAGAAAGGTTGTGCTTCTAAAACCATTCCCACCTAAAGCTGGCCACACACCCATAGATTATCTGCAGATTTTCTATGGTCAGATGGAAACAAACCCTATCAATATACATCATATATATAAACTGGTGGTTAATGTCCTCTAAAGTATCAATAAACAATTAGATCAATATTTATCACAAGTAATATATATTGACTCCCATAAACCGTGTGCAAAATCTATAAAACATGTTATGGACAACAATAAAGAACTATCCTTGATTTGAGTGCAAAATCCTCTCAATAATTTGCTTTAGTGCTCACAACCATTAGATATGTAAATAATCACCATAAGCTAGTTATCAATATCTTAACCCCTTAAGGACCAAGGCCTTTTTTATGTTTTTGTTTACATGTTATAATCCACATTTTAGGCCTGAAAGTGACATACATTATATATTTTCTGAAAGCCAAGACCCTATAGAAAAAATTGATGGCAGTTGCAAATTTTTATGTTGCACGACATTAGCGCAACTTACTATCAAACCCCAAAATGTAGCGACAAATGCACCTAAGTTAAATTTAGTGCCCCAAAACACTATATAAAACAATTTTTTTTAAAAATATAAACACTCTACAAGTACTGTATGAACAGAGTCCTGGCGGCTTTTGTTTAACCCCTTGAGGATTTATGATGAGATTATCCCCGTCATGGGTCATGAAGGGGTTAACATGTATCAGTGACCAATAGTATCAATAAATATCAATATAAATTTACAATCACCAACTGTGTACGAAATAAAATATAAATTGTTGATTTCATCAACAAAAAACAGTCCCCCAATGTACAACTTAGTCCATATTATGGTGCAAGATCGTTTTCATAAAGTGCATTCATGCTTTTAAAATATGACACTTTCTCCAGCCGCGTGTAGCACCACAATTCAAAGCTGCACTCACTGGATTAGGTGGACCAATATAAACAATTCCCTCCGATCCTCAGGACTTCCTCAGCCTTTTTTCCTTTAACTCCTCCATACGCAGCAAGGTTTACCGTACATCAATAAAAAACAGCAAGGAGATCCATAGTGTGATACCATAAAACCATATAATTTATTAAAACACAAGGATTAAAAACACTCACAAGATCGGTAGTAAATTCAGAATACAAACTTTTCGCTCCCCGCTACTTTTCAGCGCCACTGCTGGCTAGCTTGTAAGTGCAGAGGAAACAGCGCTCGCTCATTCAAATGATCTCCCACTTCCTAGTATGTGTCTGACTTCAGTGTGTCTCCTCCGTCTGATGCGTTTCATCATTTGTAACTTCCTCAGTAATGGCATACACACTAAGGTTCCTATTCACCTTATATCTGCTCCAGATTCTATATCGATCAATCCCGCTATATTTTACTAAATCACCACTAGATGTCACTAGCGTGTTTTTTTGGACACAGTCAATGTATATTTCTTGTGATAACTATTGAACTTATTGTTTATTGATACTTTAGAGGACATTAACTACCATTTTATATATATGCTGTATATTGATAGGGGTTGAAACCGGTTTGTTAGCACTGGGCATTTTTGATGTAGCCTTAGAGATGCATCCCGTGAAGGTTACATCAGTAGTGCATTGCTTAGAAATCTAATTTGTAAACTGCAAAATCTCACAAGATCTCAGGGAAAGGCATTTTATGTGCATGGTCAAATGTCCAAGTCACATGCACCAGAGTTCCAGGAAGTAAAGGGAGATGCAATAACCTTAATAAAAATGGCCACTGTGAGAAGAATGGGGAGGAGAAGAAAAATAAGCTATGCAAAGAATAAAAAGCCTGCAATTATCTATAAGTATCTGATTGTAAATTGTAATTACTAAACATTTCTAAAGGTGCCTTTGTTGTCATTTTAAAGATAGGGGGAAAGTTCCCCCTTAATTTTCATATTTACTTACACCTCTACTGGTGGAAGTAGGAAGATCTTCACGCTGGAACTATAATACCAAGAAGAATCCAATTGTTAACTCCCACCAGCAGGTTCCACCTATTACTGAAATATAAGTTTTGTTTTGGGTTTACTGGGCATTTAATACAGTTGTTTGATTTAAATCACTTATTAAGCGTCCATTCACCAATATTAGAATATACAATATATGCTTAGTTTGTGCAAATGTGTTCAAAACAATAATAAAACTACAGTATGCTCACTGCCTTTACTGATCTGTAGATGTAGCTAAACTATACACCTTACCATTGTTTCTCTTTAAGCCTTTAGCTGCCAGTGCCATTGTTAGCTTCTTTGCACACATGTTATAATCCACATTTTAGGTCTGAAAGTGACTTAAAACCCATTACCTGAAAGCATAGTTCCTGTAGAAAAAAATGGCGGCAGTTGCAAATTTTTTATGTTGCATGATATTAGCACAACTCTTTATCATAGTTAGTCAGGTTTAAAATAAAGACACAAGTCTATCGAGTGCAACCTATAGAGATATCAAACCCAAAATTTCAGTAAAAAATAGACAAAGTTAATGTTAGTGCACAAAAACACAATACAATCCACTTTATTTTGTAAACCATAAAAAAATGAGGTTGTGACAAGTAAATAGATACCCAACATGCACAGGTTAAAAATTGTATGGACCTGTGCAACGGTGCATAAATTATGATACCCCAAATTGTCCATCGGCAAAAGCTTGTATAGGTCATCAGTATAGAGCTGATTGTAAATATTGGCCCTGGAATTATTTCTCCCATTCTGGCACATACATTGATACCTAACATGTTTGGCACAATTGTTGTTTTCATATGTAGGAGTACCCAACGAGTGTTTGCGTCCGGATGCCTGTGCTTGCAGAGACTTTAAAAAAAAATATTTTATTTAACTTTAGTTTTTTAAACTTAACTTCATTGCGATCACATAGGGGGACTTACAAGCCCCCTATGTGAAAGCACATTGGAGGTGACAGGTTCCCTTTAAGGTGACATTAGGGATGTAATAGACCAATAATTTCACTTTTCCACTTCAATGAAGCCACCTTTCCACTTCAATAAAGCTGATCAAGCACAGATCATGCTTAATCAGCTTCCTCCCCGACTTCTGTAGGCGGGGAATGGCAGCTCATAAACCAGAAGTGATGCAATCAGTATTGCTTCCAGCTTCAATTAGCAGGGAGGAGATGTTCGCTGGTATCTCTCCCTGCTACCCACCAACATCTGCAATAGTGGGCCCGGGTCTGCAGCAAGGCAGGTGAACCTGGGAAGCAAAGTGGGGGGTGTCTGGTGGGGGGAAGGGGCTTTGTTTACCGACCCATGGAAGCGATCTGGGGCTTTTTCATCACCAGAATCATTTACGGTGTAAACCCGACAGTTAGCTTTACGAAGGTAAACCTTGTCCCGCCAGCTACAGCTGAAAGAGGTCTGTTTTACAGGGGCCCGCTGCCAATGATGTATAGCATACATTGCTGACAGTGAAAGAGTAAATAGTTTCCCAGTGCTATTCCTGGATGGATAAATCATTATGTAGTCAGAAGGGTTGATTTATTAATACATTAGAGACTGTTAATTTAGCAAAATGAAAGTTCACTTTGCAAATTAATGTTCCCTTTAGTTTAGTAAAGCTGTGTTCACTTTAAGTGCCCAATATTGTACAGTATAAGGGAAACATTAAAATAAGAATTTTGCCTTGCACAATTGGGTATTTGAACCGAACACAGCATATCATTATTCATTAAGTGCAGTAAAAATCACTTCAAATATCCACTTTGCAGAACAAACATTTGCACTGCTAAGTTAAGAATCTTTGCTTATTTAGGTGTCGCTTCCAAATGCATTCTGGTTGTGTCAGGATACCGTGCACAGGTGCCTCACACCGTGTGAAAGTATCTATACAGGAGGACCAAATACTCGACCACACCAGACAAGGCTATGAACTTATAGTTTATTAGACATACAAAATCCTATAAACGCAAGCAACCCCACCAACACCCACAAGCAACATAAATTAGCCAAACTAAATGTAAACAGAATAACACACGGAGTACAACAGGGCAAGTTAACCAGGGGAGTAGGGCCACAGGGGGAGCCACAGATCAAGAGACCTCAGGAGGGAAGGAGTCAGGGTCCAAAGAGGCAACAGGCTACAGGACTCAGGCAACAGGATACAGGATTCAGGCAACGGGATACAGGTTAGGGCGACAATACTGTGGCAAAATCCTCACTGCAGGGAGGGATTAAATACCCTCCCAAGCAACACCAGGTGGTGATTAATTGCAGGGACACCTGCAGGTGAGCCCCGGAGCTGCAGGTCCTGGTTCCAGTTTCACAGTGCTACCTGGAGGTGCTCAAGTCCCAGACAGCCAATGACTGCCCAGAGACATCTGCAGATGAGCACTGGAACTGTAGGATCTGCTCCAACCCCACGGTGCCACCTGGAGGTGTCCTGGTCCCTGACAGGTTGTATTTGAGATCAATCTGAGAAACTTCTAAGATCATTTACATTTTCTTGATATGTGCATTTGACCTACAATTGACCCTCAGACCTGCATTTGACCTCCAACTAAGCTGCAGTAACCTGCAGTGAGCTGCTTATGAATTCCCATTGATGTGTACACGAGGGAAGCAGGTTCTAACAGGAAAAAAAGCCCATCAATAGGCCCTTAGCAAATCAACATCAAGTGTCTAGTTATCCCTGTGCTTCTTGATTCTACAGCAGTTGCATGGGTGTACAACAAGTTAATAATGGTAGGATCTCCCTAATATGCCCAACTCCTACACAATGCTTATAGTCACTGTCATTTAGCTACATTGTCTATAAATGTTACATTTTGCAGTTGCGCTTACACAAAAAGGTACATTTCTACACACATTATGTAGCAGATGTTGCAAAGCTGTGCTACAGGGCTACAGCTGTACAGCTAATAAAGACCCACACTCAGAATGAAACACACAGTTGAAGGATATTGTAAATTCACCTATAGTACATCTTTCATTTTTCTGCTTCTCCTTCCCCAGCATTTTTGTAACAGCTCGTACCTGTAATGCAGCTCCTCTAAAATCCTTATTTTGTGTCTTTCCCAGCACCAGACTTTTACATTTACCTACTAGCTTGTTTAACAAATTTTTTATTAATAGCAATGCAATGTGTATATGCCTATATAACACAATGCAAAATTTGGGAGATTTTGAGAGAGAGGTCATATAGGCTAATGCAAGTCACACAGTGTAGATCTTTTTGAAAAATATTGTGGTCTATTACAAAAATGTTGGGAATCACATCCGCAGTGTCACACATCCAAATCTATAATCACATCCGCAGTGTCACACTACTAGGCAGTAACAAGCAACTATGGCTGCTCCATTCACAACTACTGTATATTTACAAACTATAAGAATATTTTTTAAACATCTAAAACACAATAAAGTGGAACTTTTAGTAACTTTACAAGTGCATACATAAATTCCTGGCATGTCACATACAATAATCTTTCAAAATATCCATACCTCCTATCTGTAAAAAGCGGTCCTTGAGCTCTAATAAAGTGACTTTTGCCTAGGCATTAAAACTTTATGGCAAGTCACAAGATCAGAACATGTGACAATGGGCTGATAGGTGTCAAGCAAATGTGAAAACAACCAGGAGCTGCACAGGCACCAATATTTAGATGACTGTGTCATCTCCGAGCCAACATCTCAATTAAGAGAGTAGATGTTAACCCTGGGTGATGCCTGAACAAAGGTGGAGATGCCCTCCTGCAAAGAAAAGCAAATTATTGCTTTGTCAGGGTAAGTACTGCAGTCTGTGTGAGAAGGAATAATTGTGTTGCACTTACACATTGCTTAGCATGCACTTAACCTAAAATATGTGTAATAATAGTCCTGCTATAATGCAGTTGTTTCCATTGAAGGCACACTGACATTCCGAAGTCAAAAACAGCCAGGCATCTAGCATTCTCAGCAATAGGTCTGCTATGGCAGCCCTCATACTTCTTTGCTGTGGAGCAATCATTGTTATCTTTTTTTTTTTTGTTACTTAGCAAGTCACAAACCTAGAACAAGTATATATGTATTAGGGATGCACCAATACTGTTTGTTTTTTACTGGCCAATACTGAATACCGATACCGGAAGTCCCATTAAGGATGCCAGGTGGCGTGTAATGACTCGCCGCCCAGTTTACTGATTAGCCAGGAAGCCGGTTCCATGCTCCGTCATCACCAGGTGATGAGGAAGCATGTTTTGGCTATCTGACCTATCAGGAAGCTAGGTGGCGAGTCATTGCACACTATCTGACTTTCTGACTGACTGGGAAGCAGGCTCCATGCTTTCTCGTCACAAGGTGACAAGGAAGCATGGGGTCGGCTTTCTAGCCAATCAGGAAGCCGGGGCACGGGTAATGACTTGCCACCAGATTTCTTTATTGGCCAGCTTCCCAACCAATCAGGAAACCAGAAGGCGGGTCATTACGCACTGCCCGGCTCCCTGATTGACCGATAATTTTTTTCCATGCTCCCTCATCACCAGGTGACAAGGAAGCATGGAGCCGACTTTCTGGCCAATCAGAAAGCGGGGGGGGGGGGAAATGACTCGTCACCTGGCTTTCTGATTGGCCAGCTTTCTGACCAATCAGGGAGCATGAAGCTGGCTTCCTGGCCAATCAGGAAGCCGGGGGGCCAGGTAATGACTCACCCACCATCTTCCTGATTGACAAGGGAGCATAGAGCAGGCTTCCCTGCCAATCAGGAAGCTGGCACTTGCCAAGATGCTCGGTATCGTCACCGATACTAGTATTGCTGCATCCCTAATATGTGTCTGGTGTTCCGACATCTGATATGCAAATACTTGTCGCAGGTCAGTGGTTCTCCAAGTGGTAAATGCAATGCATTAATAAACCTGAAATAAAAACGGAAATTGCTTAGCCACATATCAGATTCAAACTGTCCTTCTTTCAGTGGAGATCTGCAAAACAAAGATTTATACTTTCAGACAGTTTGATAAATCACATTCAGAAGGTCTGTGTTGTGACTATTTGAAGTGAATGAGAAGACTCTTTTATTTACTAATGTATTAGTATTTTCATTGCAAATTTCAAATTATTCTATCCACTCAATAATAAAATGATAACACATTAAAGTAGACTTTACACGGCCAAGAAGACATCTTAATTAATCCTAAATAGAATAATTATTGTGGAAATAATGTGACCTGACAGTGTGTGTGGTTTATTCAGCATTACAAGTCAAGATTACTAATAATTTTGACTTGAACAGACAGGGTCCATGAGAGTCACTCCAGTTTGGAAATACATTTAAATAGCTAGTGTGTACAAGTTACACAATCTCATTGTTTCCTCTAATGCATTCATTTCAGTAGCAGCCAGTGCGGGATGCTTTTAACTTCCGCGAAACTATATAATATCATGCTGTCCTGATCATTACTGAAGCAACAGAGATTACATGACATCAAACTAGAAGCTTTTATCCCATGCGCTGTGTGTATAAAACAGAAAGTCAACTATCCTTTGATGTACTAATTGACTGTCACTCCTTAATCCTTTTTCTCCACAGTAACTGAGCTTGGCTTCATTGGTCAGTGAGGTAAGGAATAAAATGACTGACTCTAAGCAGAACATATCTAATATGTAACATGTTTAATACACTGTACATTTATAGGATCATGTAACTGGAATTTTTCATAACAAAATTGTAATTATGTTTATTGTTATAGGTTAAGTTTTAGCTCTATTACTTGTTCTTGCATTTTCACTGTGGTAAAATAGTTTCCAATCTTATCATGATCAGGAAAGAGGAATTCAAAGAGCCTGATTTACCTAAATATGAAGTATGTTACATACAATTATTTGTACAGCTACTGTATATTAGAATATCTATGGTAAAGTAATTTTTAATTCTCAAACATTTTTAAATAATGAATCCAGAACAAACAAAATATACCTTGCCCTTTACATTTTTGCCCAAACACTTACAATAATCATGTTTTGGAACAGCTGCTTCCAAATCTCTCAACTCAGCTTCCCTGAACTTCCTGTCCAGTGCAAGATCACAAGGGACAGAGCAGATTCCAGCAACTGTCCATCTACTAGCTTGGAGAAGGATGAGGGAGGAGGGGGCCCGTGGAGTAGCTTGATTTGCTGGGTCTGTGTGTTTGTGGAGACACATGCAGCTTACTAGCACACACAAAACAGGAAGTCAGATCCATTGTTCAGGAAACCAGCAGATTGTACAAACATCAAGAAGCATCCATTGTTAATGATTTCAATTTAAAATCCTTTGGACTTTAATGTCACTCTAAGTGTACCTATATTAATTTGTATACTGGTGGCATTTTTGTGCTGAAATGCTGTCTTTTACAGGGCCCTTATTGCTGTCAATGGTCCACTGCCATATCTAGGGAAAAAATATTGTTATTTACCTGTCATTGGATGATCTTAAGCCTGTCCTATGCATGTACTAGGGTAATTCAGATGGAGCCTGACCCATTACATCTAGTTCAATTCTCAACCCCTACCACTTGTAATCCCTGGACCAAAATGAGTCAACACCATAATGGATTTAATAGCCTTAGCAGCCCTTTATTACAGCAATTCCATTAAAATATCTGCAATTGTTATGAATAACAAACACGGATGGGTTGATGGTTCTTGAAGGCACATGAGAGAAAAAACAACAGCATCTTAACCGGGGAATTGCATCTGTGGCCAAACCTGTTACTTGTTAGGCCCTCAGCTGAACAACACTACTTCGGTGATGATAACAGAAACCTGCCCCTCCATACACCAGTACTACTAGATCACAAACAATTGGACCACATTACAACATGGGATGTCAGGTCCCCATCCACTTTATGCAAATAAACACAGTCAAAGAACCTCAAAAACCACATAGTCAAACAAATTGAATAATGTTTCGTTGTCAACCCACAATATATTATTTTTGCAAGCCTGGAAAGTCCTTTTAATTTGCAGCATAGGTTAGGGGATAACATTCATCTGTACAGGTTTCATATAAGTCTTTTTCTTGGTTCAACTATAAGGAAATCTAAAAAGCCATTATTCTGGAGAAATTTGGAAAAATCCTCCTAGGGATGTGCCAAGGCCCTAGGGGAGAGGGCTTTCGAAAGATACTGGACGCTCTCTTGTTTAAGTATAAAATTACAAATTAATTTATTATTACAACATGATTTTTAGACAATAATTAAAATTTCATTCAATAAAACATAATTACTCCATATATAATTCACGTGATTGCATTGACATCATATTTGTTTGTACAGCATGATTGAATAATTCATCAAAGTTCATCCCTGTTGATTCATTTAAGAAGATAGCCCCGACATGTTTCGCCCTATGGGCTTTTTGAAGGGGACAGGGATTATGTGTCATGAGACGGTCTTATTAAGTGCATATCAATGCCGGATGATACGTCAAAGGTGATTGGGTATATTCACCGGAGAAATGGAGAGGCAAATCAGACACGGGAGCCAACATCAGGAGAGCAATGTGTAATCAGCAAAGGCTCATAGATCGGCCCCAGCTGATTAGTTGCACAGTATTGGATGGAGTAGCTCTGGAGGAGGAGGATCGCTCTGGAGTAGCTCTGGATTGGAGGAGGATCACTCTGGAAACGAAAGACACATAAGCTGCATACTGTGCAACTAATCAGCTGGGGCCGTCTATGAGCCTTTGCTGATTACACATTGCTCTCCTGATGTTCATCTGAGCTGAAGCCCCTCTGCATAAAAAATCAGCCATGCTGAGCCACACATACATCTCTTTCCAGGTTTTCTGGAGTATAGCTGGGATCTGGGACCCCTGTAGATTAAGCCATGTATTATGAGCAGTATTGTGGGCATCTTTCTGCATTCCCTCCCCTTGTGTGTGATTTATTTCCCTTCTTGTCCAATTAGTATTTCTGGTAAAATAACTGCTCTCATAGCCACATGATAATATGCTCGCATGGGGGAAACATTACCATCTCTGACCTGAAAATACCATCTTTTCAATCATCTGCTGCAATCTGTTGTCTGCTGTAACCTGTTACATTTATTAAAGAGCACTTTTTTGAAAAGGTATTTGGTAAGTTCAGCTATCTGATAAAGATTGTATCTGCTTATACCAGCCAGGCATAGAGTTCACAGCAAGGGATAAATCACTAATACAATGTCAGAATAATTCAAGCCTTTAATCCTGCGACATGGAGGGTATTATTAAGGTATATAGATGGCAAAGAGTCAAATGTTTTACAAAATATTAATTCTTACTAATTCTAGTTTCATATATATATAAAGCCAGCCACAATGCCAAATAAACTATCACATTTGTTATGTTTATTTAGGAATTCAAGACGTTTTCAATACTGTTCTATGCCTGTCATTTCTTAGGATTTGCCCTCCCTTCCTGTTCTTCTGGCAAAGTTTCTATAGTCAGTTACTTAAAACCGCAAATTAACAATTTGCTGCTGAGCAATGTGTTGGTCTCCTTACACTAGAATCATAAGGAATGCCACATTTATTTCCAGGGAATGTGGTTCCCATAGAACCCAGGGGCGTATCTGCCGTGAGGCAAACAAGGGGGCAAAAATGCTGCCCCCAAAACAGTTAGGCAGGCGGGCGGAGGAGGCGGCAGTGGAAGAGTCAAAAGACGTAGAGGAGTCAGCGACGAGGCGATAGGAGTCAGAGGAGGCGGCAGTGGAGGAAGCAGAAGAGGCAGAACAGCAGGAGGGGGCGAGGTGGAGCAGCAGGAGGGGGCGGGGTGAGGCGGGATGACATCAGGTCAGGAAGGAGCGGGGCCAGGGCTCCGTCACGCCGTGGGAAGCCTGGTCACCGAAGAGACGTCGGGCTGCGGAGGAGGCCAGTTCCTGCAGCACCAGTCCAGCGGTGGAGGAGGCCAGGGACCAAGCAGCAGGTAAGAGGTTCACACTGCTGCTAATGGGACATTGCAGAGTCCAGCATGGATTCTGCACAGCCCACCTGAGAGTCTCGAGTGAGCTGTGCAGGATCTGTGGTGGGCTCTGTGGGGGTCTATGGTATGGCAGATCCCACCACAGATTCTGCACAGCCCCCCTGAGATACTGCAGATTTAGTGTGGGTGGGTGCCCTAGTTTCATCTTGCCTAGGGCAGCCCCAAACCAGAATACACCACTGATTACCGATTGCCGATACCAATTACCGATACTTTTTCTTAAAGGGACAGGGGACTTTAAATGATCCATAGTACAACTACATGTTATGTACTATGGATCATGGTTTAACCTATTCATGTTAGCAGTGGAGAATTGTAACTCTATTGCTGGAGTGTAGTGGAGGTGTGTGCTGTATATATGCACTACATATACATTACACACGTCCAGTACACTATAGCAATAGATTTACAGCCAGCCCCATCCCAGCTTCCCTTACTCACAGTTTCACTCAGATCCCCGTAGCCTCACACGATGCCTCTTGTAGTCGGCACTGGGCAGGATCGCTGCATCGCATCTCGGTGCTCAGCTTGTGGGAGGCGCTCACAATTCTGCCCTGCTAACATGCATATGTTAAATCATGATCCATAGTACATAATAGTACATAACATGTTGTTGTACTATGGATCATTTAACCTATTCATGTTCGCAGGGGATCATTGTAAATCTAATGCTGCAATGTACGACACATTTGTGCTGTATATGTACAGTACATATAGATCTACAATTCTCCACTGCTAACATGAATGGGTTAAATAATCCGTAGTACAGGGCTACATATCATGTACTATGGATCATTTAACCCATTCATATTAGCAGAGGATAATTGTAAATCTATTGTTCAGTGCATTCTATATGTAGTATATAGTACTTATACATATAGAGTGCCTGCAACAATACATTTACAATTATCCTCTGCTAACATGAATGGGTTAAATGATCCATAGTACAGGGCTACATACAGATCATTTAATCCATTCATGTTATTATGTATTGTCTGCACTCTATTAGCAGTATGTACTGTATATGTAGTACATATACAGTATATACTGCTAATAGAGTGCAAACAATACATAATTGCTTAATAAATCCGCACCCCCAAATCTGCCCTCACTCACCGTGCCAGAGAGAGCAGGGACGAGTCAGCGCGGCAGTGCCTTACAGTATATATAGGGCTAAAAATTTCAAGTCCTGAGCTACTAGCCACGCCTTAAAAGTTACTCACCACCAGTTGCCCCACCAAACCCCTACCCCAGCCTTAACGCCGCCCCTAAAAACACCCTTTTTAAATTATCTTATGAAATTACACTGTTAAAAGTTTTATTCAGAATAAAGTTACAAAAATAAATATTAACAACAGCTTTAACAATATTAACATAAAGCAATGTAAACATAAAGGAAAAATGTATGCAAAATGCTGAATGGCATCAGTTATAGAGGACTACAACTCCCAGCTACATTTTATACAGAAATGCAGAATGGCACCAGCTATAGAGGACTACAACTCCCAGAAACACTTTATACAGAAAAACCTAATCACCAAATAGAAAAACAGTAAAGAACTGCCCCAAATCCTATGACATCAGTATGATGTCACATTCCCGCCAGATAATTCAAATAATAAACATAAACAATCAGGAAAGGGAACGTGTTTTAACTATTCAAAAGAACATGCTAGAAAAAAACTGTGCTAGGAATCAAATAACACTCTAAAAGCAGCTGTGCTTAATAGGTGAGTACACCCAAAATAGGAAAAAAGAAAATGGCACTGCGCTTCACAAACTCAAAAAATATATTCCTAAAATGTGAGAAAAATGGTATAAATTGTGAAATTGTCACAAAGTGATGAACAATTTTGTGTTATACTTGTGCTAGTACATCTCATAGAATGGGTACATATAGAAAATCCTGTAGTAAATCTCACAAGTGATGTACAACTCCCACTTAATCTACATAACCATATGTGGAGTCCATTACTTCTTCATACAATAAAGTCCTTGAAATATGTGAAGATATATCTTCCAACTTTTATAATCCACACCACGTCCGTGAATGCATAAACAATTAGTGAATCAGTGCTCTCCACCGTGCTCAAAGATAAGATCTGGCCGCACTCACCGACTCCTAATGCTCACCATGAACAATTAGCGCTTTGTTGATATATATAGAACCAAATCCTCTCCTTTGTTTTTGATCTGACAATAAATTGGGGTAGATTCCACCCAACTCCGGCTTATCTTTCCAAAACCTTATAAAACTATTCCTCCATCTTCCACCTTCTCTTGTGCTTTGCGTGTATCCGCCCACCTAGGGCCGAGCATTACGATGAGCATTAGGGGTCGGTGAGTGCGGCCGGATTGTATCTTTGAGCATGGTGGAGAGCACTCATTCACTAATTGTTTATGCATTCATGTACGTGGTGTGGATTATAAAAGTTGGAAGATATATCTTCCCATATTTCAAGGATTTTATTGTATCAAGAAGTAATGGACTTCACATATGGATATGTAGATTAAGTGGCAGTTGTACATCACTTTTTTTTCCTATGTTTATTATGGTTTATAGTGTCTAGATCATTAGACACAGATTTTTTTAAACTATTATTAGCACAGGCATTGTGCAACACAGGTGTTGTGTATAGCACAACATTGTTTATCACTTTGTGACTATTTCACAATTTATACAATTTTTCTCGCATTTTAGGAATATATTTTTTGAGTTTGTGAAGTGCAGTGCCATTTTCTTTTTTCCTATTCAAAAGAACAGACTGGAGTACCTGCTTGCAGAGCTTAAATTACGTGCATGACCCTTTGCAGATCGGTCTCCCCCTACTGAGATATACTGTAGCATTGTGGAGAACAAAGCAAGAATCACAGCACCCAGCCATTAGTTCAGGCTGACTTCTGCTGCCAAGGGACTTCTGCTGCCAAGGGGTATCTATGGTGACAGGAGACACCGGCTTATACTATACACAGATGCGTCTCCTGTCACCTGTCTAAACAAAGACAGGATCGGCGGAGCCGATTGTGGGAGGACAGAGCAGGAGGAAACTGAAAGTGCAGGAGAGAGCAGAGAAGGGAAAGAGTGGATGGATCTTGATCTGCTACTGGACTTGTGCCTGGCTCGCCCTCACTTTCTTTCCACTCGCCAAATGTGAGCAAGTGAGTGGAAATTTTAAACCCTGTATATTATTTCTATTGTACATTTACATTTGCAATGTCAAATACCTTTTGTCCAGTATTTTTTTACATTTGTTGCCCAGAAACTTACATTCATTGTGTTTCTGAACAGCTGTCTCCACATTTTCAGCTTAGCTTCCCTAAACTTCCTACTAGGATCACAAAATGGAAAGAGCAGTCTGCAGCAGCTATCCATCTACTAGCTTGGAAAAAGGCAGAGGCAGCTGTCAATCAGATGGTGGGGTGGATCCAGACAATATTGTCAGGATCTTTCAGGGCCGCAGCGCAGCTGTCAGTTTTGGGTCGCAAGAGGACATAGTAAATGTCCTCCTGTGACCCTAAAGAGAACTATGGCCAAAAAAGTTTGGGCCATAATTTTCTTTTAAGCAAAAAGTGTATTGAATATATCTGTCCAGGAGCAGGTTTTTTCCAGGCCTAGAAAGAACAGTATTTTAAAATTCTGCTGCCAGGCAATAGCAATTGAGTCCTCAAAGCCTGTGAACATTGGTGCACATTAAGTAGATTTAAACCCTGCATAGTTTAGATAGTGGGATGGAGGCAACAGTGATAGGAAGGAAGGGGTTGACTAAATGCTAGAAGACATCAAGGATTGTAGAGTATTGTTAGAATCAAATATGGAAGACTCTCGTCAAATGCTGATTCCAACTCGCATAAAAAAATTGCAGAGTAAACCCAAGAATACAGGATGTCTTGTATCTCTAAAGCACATGCTGGGTGGCAGGTTTGCGATGTGTTTCTATCTACCGGTGCACTTCCTCTAATGGTTGAAAGAACACCACTTTGTCATCATTAGCCAAATGTAACATGGCTGGATGTAGCATTGCATAGGGTACATTTGTTTTCTTTAGTTTGTGTTTCAGCAATTGAAATTAAGCGCAATAGTGTTTTACCTCTAGGGAAAAATTTAGGTAGTAAAAATAGTGGTATGTTCGCATGGGATATTATACTTTTTTCTCTTGCTGGACCCAATATTATATATCTGTCACAGGAGTTCAAAAGCTTGGAAATAAGGAGAATCTCACTCCACTATGAAAGTCTGAAAAAATATATTACTGCAGAGGTTTACCAAGCATTCGAGGAAGGCCCCAGGGTTTTGACCCTTTGCCCTTTGAAGTAGTGTCATTATTCTTCTATTCCATCTTCACAGACAATTTAAGGTCTTATGACCTTTTTTGCAGGAAAAAAAATTGTTTATCAGAGTCTTTCAGTTGGCCAATATGAGACTCTGCTGCCATGGCTCAGTTGTGCAATATCTGGAGACTGTAATGCAACATCCATTTTCGCTACCTCTAGCTTAGTAATTAAACTGGCTTGGTAGGAGGTTATGTCATACATTCTTGTAATGTCTGCATGTATTATGGTGCCCTTTGCTTTTTTTGGGCCTTCTGAGGGGGATGCTTCTAAGGTTTTTGTCCTGACGTCTTCTTGCTCTTCTTGTCTTCTTTCCAGCCTAATGGAAGTCTCAGACACATGTTTTGGTGGTTCCATATGCCACAGTAGGTATTCAGCAGGATTTTCATTTAGGTAGGCTAATGCAAGCAGATGACTGGTTCAATGAGCTGGAGCTCACACTAGCATGTCTATATCCGTCAGCTGTCATGGCACGCTACACATTAATTAATTCAATTATAACATGTTTTATTTGTAAAACAGGATAAATCACTTTGATAGCAATTATTTATTTAGCGTTATATTGATTTTAGTGAACTAAACATTATGCCAAGCAAACAGGCAATACTTTCATGTATCCTAACTTTACCAGCCTTGCTCAGAAATGCCAACCTGCATTCATCTGTACTCGTAAATGTAAGTAGATCCACAGAACTAAGAGTTAGCACAATTGTGCTAAAAATAAACACTTACCTTCGTTTTAGTATGAGCTCACAATAAGCAATAGATAGACAGATATATACAGCCTACAAACACTATAGTAACACCTCATCCCCTTAATTGTAAGCATTTTCTGAAATTATATTTGGTTGTTATTATTTTATGCCTGTGGAACACCAAATGTTTATGTGATATAGTACAACTTCTGGAGAGATTTAAAACACAAATTAAAAGCATAAACGAGGCTCTGTTTGTAACTGCATACAATCTAGACAGAATAATGAGGTACAACAGAAAACCCAAATTGATCTATTGAATTTGTAAGCTTGGCAGTAGGTGTTAAGTGTAGTAAATTTTAGATGAAGGGCCTGCACCAGACAACTGCACACAGGAAATTAAACGCAACATGGCCATGCAATAGATTCAAGGAATCTATAGTTATGTTGCCAGCATTTCTAATTAATCACTCAAATTTTATCTGATTTACAGAATTCCTTTTGTGATACTGTCATGTACAGCGAGCTGGATGAGGGGGTACAGGGCCGCGGGAAGGGCCGCAGGACCTGCAGGATATTGCCGTCCTTCACTCGTCCCCAAAAACCAGCTTATTAATTTTATGTTAAATAACCCTAGCATACATAAATTTAGTTACGAAAAAGGTGAGACACACATACATACATACATACATACATACATACATACATACCAGCAAACAGTATGAAAATAAAACGGGATAAAACTTACAGAAATTATGAATAATCCTGCTTCCGGGGTTGGATATAAAAACGTGGACACACTCCCATGTGTGAATGGACCCCTTGAATGTCACAATTTGTCGGTTTCAGATCTCCATTATTATACTATGAAGATCAAAACCAGTTTCCACCCCCTGAGATCATCCAATCAGATGGAAGGGGCTGGAGACTGAATTTTAACACCTGGGCCTTAAGGTATAATTTTTCTATTCATCATCTTGGAACCCTCATAACCGTTTCCAGTTATGAACTATGGATCCGAAAGTGATGGCTCTGGTTCCAGCTATTGTTCTGCTATCTGCAAAGTCCAAACTCCAGCACTCTACAGCTAACAGTTCCACCCCCTGAGATCATCCAATCAGATGGAAGGGGCTGGAGACTGAATTTTAACACCTGGGCCTTAAGGTATAATTTTTCTATTCATCATCTTGGAACCCTCATAACCGTTTCCAGTTATGAACTATGGATCCGAAAGTGATGGCTCTGGTTCCAGCTATTGTTCTGCTATCTGCAAAGTCCAAACTCCAGCACTCTACAGCTAACAGTACCATATCATAATCATTACAATTATGACAAATCATGGCTTGAACTATCTTGCTTTGCATGTAATGAGTCTATCTCATATATTAGTTTCACCTTTTAAGTTGCATTAGTGAAATAAATGAACTTTGCACGATATTCTAATTATTCGAGTTTCACCTGTATACCTTAAAGAGACCCAATTATCAGAACTCCGCCATACTGTGCCAATCAGTTCACTTTGGTGCCACCATTCTTTCGCCGAAGGTTGTACGATCATATAATGTATGTGAGTTATGAGATATGACCTTTTTTAAGCCTTCTGAACATTGAAAAACACTTAGATTTAAAACACAAATTAAAAGCATAAACGAGGCTCTGTTTGTAACTGCATACAATCTAGACAGAATAATGAGGTACAACAGAAAACCCAAATTGATCTATTGAATTTGTAAGCTTGGCAGTAGGTGTTAAGTGTAGTAAATTTTAGATGAAGGGCCTGCACCAGACAACTGCACACAGGAAATTAAACGCAACATGGCCATGCAATAGATTCAAGGAATCTATAGTTATGTTGCCAGCATTTCTAATTAATCACTCAAATTTTATCTGATTTACAGAATTCCTTTTGTGATACTGTCATGTACAGCGAGCTGGATGAGGGGGTACAGGGCCGCGGGAAGGGCCGCAGGACCTGCAGGATATTGCCGTCCTTCACTCGTCCCCAAAAACCAGCTTATTAATTTTATGTTAAATAACCCTAGCATACATAAATTTAGTTACGAAAAAGGTGAGACACACATACATACATACATACATACATACATACATACATACCAGCAAACAGTATGAAAATAAAACGGGATAAAACTTACAGAAATTATGAATAATCCTGCTTCCGGGGTTGGATATAAAAACGTGGACACACTCCCATGTGTGAATGGACCCCTTGAATGTCACAATTTGTCGGTTTCAGATCTCCATTATTATACTATGAAGATCAAAACCAGTTTCCACCCCCTGAGATCATCCAATCAGATGGAAGGGGCTGGAGACTGAATTTTAACACCTGGGCCTTAAGGTATAATTTTTCTATTCATCATCTTGGAACCCTCATAACCGTTTCCAGTTATGAACTATGGATCCGAAAGTGATGGCTCTGGTTCCAGCTATTGTTCTGCTATCTGCAAAGTCCAAACTCCAGCACTCTACAGCTAACAGAACCATATACAGGTGAAACTCGAATAATTAGAATATCGTGCAAAAGTAATTGCAGTAAGTGCTGCAAAAGGGGCCCAAACCAAGTACTGAGTACATATGCATGCTTGTACTTTTCAGAGGTCCGATATTGTTCTATGCACAATCCTTGTTTTATTGATTGCATGTAATAATCTACTTTTTTGAGGTTGTGGATTTGGGGTTCTTGGGGTTTTCATGAGCTGTAAGCCATAATCATCACAATTATGACAAATCATGGCTTGAACTATCTTGCTTTGCATGTAATGAGTCTATCTCATATATTAGTTTCACCTTTTAAGTTGCATTAGTGAAATAAATGAACTTTGCACGATATTCTAATTATTCGAGTTTCACCTGTATACCTTAAAGAGACCCAATTATCAGAACTCCGCCATACTGTGCCAATCAGTTCACTTTGGTGCCACCATTCTTTCGCCGAAGGTTGTACGATCATATAATGTATGTGAGTTATGAGATATGACCTTTTTTAAGCCTTCTGAACATTGAAAAACACTCAAGGTGAGGTGACACTTTTCCCAGTCTGGTGACAAAACCCACCTAGAGACCATTTGTCTAGAATTCCCAGGAAGGAAATTGACTGTGCTGAGGTCCCCTGCTGGGGAAGCACAACAAACCCGCCTTTGATTTAATTAACACTACCCAGCTGACGAGTTTATATGTAAAAATTGTGTTTGCTCTGAGACAGCATTCACTAAAAGAAATTAATTGACATTTCAAGATGTCTTATGCCAAGAGGCCAAAACATAGGGTATTTGTATGGCCGCACCATGACAGATACCACAAGTGAAGAATGCATCACTTAGTAACTGCACATCCATGTACATTGGTAGAAACATCTATGGTACCCATAATGGTCATCATTAATAGAATTCAGATTTGTTACTCTCAGGCTCACTAAATGTTTGATACAAACATAAACATGTGTACAAAAACAATTGCTAAGAATTGCTAAGATTACAACAAAATAGGATTATGGTAAATGGTAGATATTAGAAAAAGAGTTTTTAAAACAGTTATTTTTAAACAATTATCAGTAATATTTGAGAAGTTACAATGAAGTTACAATGAAAATGATATATGCTACTGTCCAATGGGCAAATGTTTAAAAGAGAATTATACGGAGAGTGAAATACACTCATCCCCATAATTAGAGCCGATGTGTGATATTGAAGCTGTTACATGTCGACTCTATAGATCGAGAACTGAGCAATCGCATACCACTGATCACTCAGTTCCTGATCTTCTCCCTGCAGAGAGCTGTGACTGTCAGTTAGCGCTCCCAGCAAGGATTCCCCCCTCCCCTCTCCTCTGGAGGGACAGAGGGGAGGCGGGGCGGGCATAGCTGGCTCTGTCTCTAAAGAGGCAGAGCCAGCTATGAATTAAGTGGCAAAGTGGTTCCCCATAATATTGTCGGGATCGTTCTCGGCTGCAGCGCAGCTCTGCGCTGTCAGCATATAGTGTGAAATAGGCCGCTATATGCTGAGTTTTGGGTCACTGGAGGACATAGTAAATGTCTCCTGTGACCCTAGAGAACACTGGCCAAAAAAGGTAGGGTCATAGTTCTCTTTTAAAAACAATGATGCGTTAACCCGCCAAAACCTATCACATGAATTAATAATAAATGTTACCATTAGACAGTCACACATGATTATTAAGGTAATGTAAATATATTGAATCTTTGTTGAATCATTGTTCTGTTACTTAAGTTTTAAAGTGATATTAAACCTTCAATTTTTTTCATGAATAGGAGGCTTGCACTTGCATGAATTCACTATTCTTCTTCTTTAAACTTTTGAATTTCCTCATTCACTAGTTTGTCCCCAAACCACCCCCGCCCCATCCTTTTTGCAGATGTCTCCATCAGCTAGCTGGTTGCTGAGGAGTCACCTCTGCATGCTCGTTCCCAGCTTTGTGCATTCATAGACACACAGTGTGCGACAAGCCACACCCCTGCTCCCTCCACCACTCTCCTCCCAACAGATCACTCCTCTGCCCTCAGTACCCTCCCCCAGAACCAGGAATTTTAGGAAACACAGAGTATCTTCCCAGACCCGGCAAAGCTGACAAGCAACCACAGGTAATTGTGAGGTTTTTTTTAAACAAACAACCAGTGACACAAAACCGTAGCATATACGTAGCAGGTGAGGTACAAACAAACAGGCATGGGAATGAGGACAAGCTGGATAAAAAATAACCAACATATAGTACACAGAATCAAAGTCTTCAGTAGCAACATGGTTTGTATTCATAGCATAAATGCAGAGACCATCCAGAAAGTGAAAAGCCAACATTAAAACCGTACAACCTGCATCAATGAGAAAAACAGAAAAGCACTGAGAGTAAAGTGATTGGTATGGGCAAGGCCAAACTAAAATGGCATTGTACAATTCAATCATCCGTAGCCAACTTAACAAACTGCATCCAGGGATCCCCGGTAAGCTGAAAATGTGCTTGCTTATCGAGAAGAATACTAGATAACCTCTCATGACCCAAGAGAGCATAGCTTTAATGGAAGCTATGGAGACCCTAGGCGATTTTCAGGCCTTAGCAATCTAAATTTTGGCTGCTAGGAACATAAAAAAGATTAATTTGTTACAATATTTCGAGGCCCCAAAGAATGGTTCATTAAGTAAAGAACACATGGGATCCCTGGGCACCTGCATGCCCATGACACAATAAACAAGAGCAAAAAGTTTACGCCAGAAGCTCTGTATCCTGGGGGAAGACCACCATATGTGGAGGACCAAGCTACGTAGCTCACAGCCATGGAAACAAAGCAGTGAAGCCCCAGGATACATGTAAGCCAACCTCACAGGCACAAGGTAGCATCTGGGGAGCACCTTATAACTCTTTAGTACTACTTTAAAGTGAAACTATATTAGTATAAAACATTGCTGGCATGAAGGCTTTAATTGTGGAAACAAACTCTGAATGTCTCTTCTGAAAAAAAATACTTCTTACCTTCCTGCTAGCTATATTTCTTCTAAATGTCTGAAATACATACAGTATGTATATAGTTCATTGGCATGTTCAAATATAAAGCTATGCAATGTCTTTGCAGTGATATAGGTGCTGCCATGCACTGATTTATGATACAAAAGATGTGATGGTGCAAGTCTTAATTAAAACATTCTGTATGTAAAACTAAGAAAATCACACTTTTTTAATTTCTCATGCTCAATATTGACAGATTATTCACTTCTTTAAATGTGCTTATAAAACATAAAGATTGTAGTACATTTGTTGAATGTAATAGGTCTCTCTGCTGTCATTTTTAGCAGGCTGTAGCAAATAAGTCAATTAGCATGGGAATACATCTAATTAATAATTAGGTTTGTAATTTCTTCAAACATCACTTTGATGAATCAGCCAGTTTCATAAATGATTCATGCCAGAGGGAAAACAAATTTGCATTGTGATTAGCGTACAGCTAATATGAGTTGATGCCAGTATTTGTGTTTCTCGTTATCTCAGACACTTCACACTGTGATGACTGATGCTGAGATGCATTATAAACTCAAACTATTATGCAGGATATGTAGTACTGGGAACAGGGACCTGCACAGTTCTGTGGTAGAGGTTGTATGTAAGTAAGAACAATTAACTGATAAGTTACATGCTTAGTTTTTACTGCATATAATTTTTTATCAGAACCTATGCAGTACTATTACTGTGTATTATGAAGGTACAACCAGCTCCAACATATTGACCTCCAATGCTTTCTTATCACAGGAAATTAATCCCTTTGACTGCATGGCCATACTAACATTATTAAGCAAGCCTGCTTACATGTACAATCTTTGCCAAACCTGGTGCCCCAATAATGTTCAAGGAAAATGCTACGCTCAGAGCTATAAGGCAACTTAAATACAGAATGTGTATAAGGTCCCATGAACTTGTTTTATATAGTTAAAATCAAAACCTGTATTGTATTATTTTTTTAAATAACACAAGCTAGGTGTGGTTGAAGGTTATCATATTTGTGACGCATGAAAGAAGGTTTCAAAGGATAATAAATATGAGTTAAGTAAATGATAGACAACCATACCATAGAGCCACTGGACCTATATTTTGTGTGAATATACTTACATTATCTGGCATACACTCAATTTGTGTTTGGTTTAGAGGATTTCTTTTGTGCAACCTTAGTAATTGTTGTCTCACGCAGAGACTATACCTCCATGTATTTGGGGAGACATGTCTATGGTACCCATAATGGTTATCATCAATACATAATTCTTTAAAACCACCAATGACTGTCACTTTAAATATCTAGCTAAGAAAAACAACTGAGGTATCTAAATGGTTTTAGTAGTAGACCCATAATAGGCACGCATAGCAGAATTTACACACATAGGTTTAAGCTTTTAAGCCCCCCATGTGATAGCAATTAAGTAAAGTTAAAAAGTTTTAAAAATAGAAGATCGGCGTGTCTTAATGTAACCACACGTCGGGTTCGCCTACAAAAAGGACTGTCGTGATACACATGTTAAGTATTCCCCATTTGCGCCAGAGTAAAAGCAATACTTCTAGGGCCAATATGCATGTATATTTCTAAACTGATGACCTGTATGGGCTTTTAAAGTGTCGCCCATGAACAATTTGGGGTACCGTATTTTGTCGCCGTTTAATGGATGCACGCAACTTTTACCCTAGGCATGTTGGGTATCTATTTACTTGTCGTAACCTCATCTTTTATATTTGACAAAAAATGGGTATTATATTGTGTTTTGGGCAATAAAATTAACTTAAGTATATTTTGTTTACAAAATGTCTGGGTTTTATAAAGAGTTGCGCTAATATTGTGTTACATCAAAATTTGCAACTGCCACCATTTTATTCTACAGGGAATTTGCTTTCATAAAATATATAATGTTTGGGGGCTTTAAGTAATTTTCAAGCCTAATATTTTGGATTATAACATGTGTGCAAAAAAATTCCTTGGCAGCTAAAGGGTTAAAGGGATGAATTGAGCAGTTGAAAGTTTTTTTATGTGAAAATTGGTGACCCAAAACTAAAGCCAAATTCTAGGCAGAAGAAAATATTTATGTTAATAATTGTAATGATTTAGTGATTCGGAGTACCTTTTTTTGTACAGCAGATAAGTGGCTTTTATTTAGACTCTGTGCATGAATTTTTCTCACCTTATTACATTTTTATTATTGTTAAGGAAATGCATGCAAACTGCATTCTTTAGGATGTGCACAGGGAAGCTGTGAATTTGTATGCACAGCCCTCCCACTGAGCACTCAATAGTCCTACAGTTAGTATATTAGTACAGTCATGTAAAAAGCAATATGAGCTTCACAAGCAATGGTATACATCAGATTTATTTAGCTCTTTCTTTTTTTTTTTTTTTACGAATACATTTTTTTTATTGAAAAGCATACGGTTGACAGTCATACAATACTATA
The DNA here is from genome assembly GCF_000935625.1 of Nanorana parkeri. Classification (NCBI taxonomy): domain Eukaryota; kingdom Metazoa; phylum Chordata; class Amphibia; order Anura; family Dicroglossidae; genus Nanorana; species Nanorana parkeri. Next base: position 315,901 of record NW_017307267.1, on the reverse strand, counting down.
CTTTGTATAGGTTTACCTATAACATAGAGCATAATAGTATAGGGTTATTACTAATTTTCTCAGACTGTAATAAGTGCCAATCAAAATGTTCTAAGAAGGCAGGATAAATAGGCCAGAAATGGGGACCATTGGGTGTTGCCTGTGAAGTAGGTATTAGAATGGCAGACTGGGTGGGCAAATGCAAAGCACTCAGGGTCTGGCTTCCTTCTGGGGAAGGAAGAGGCTTCCCATAAACACGTTCAAGGGGGTCTCGCTCTCAAGGCAAAATGCTATGAAAGATGGGGGGTGGGGGAGATAGGGAGAGGGAAGGGGGGAGAAGAGAAGGGAGGAGAGAGAAGGTCAGAGTACCTTTTTGTTAAATTCCCCATTCCCATTTTGAAGAGGAATGCTTGTATGGTCTCTTTGGGCGTTATACAGTTAAGGATGTCTTCATGTAAGAAATGACATTCAGTTCTGAGCTTTCAGTGTTATTTTACTAGAATTATGTTTAGTGGTACACATACCTAACTAGACCTACATTGACAGAAATTCTGTTCCTTTGCTGTCTGTTGAATGTCACTTTAGGAATTAAATGCAGGGCTTCATAATAATAAATTATACATTCTGAAATGCATTGTTTTTATTATAATCACAGAATTTTATAGAATCTTAATGTTGGGTTTATCACATGCCAGTAGGTTCACTTTAGGTTTTACACCAAGCCAGTGGCTTTCAGTTACTAAAAATACATTATTTAGTAAGTGCCAAAATACATCATTTAATATGTGAATGTACCATAAAATGTAAAGTACTTTTTAAAGTGAATAGAATTAAAATGAAATCTGCAAAATACAGAACATGTTAATGGACTTTTAAATTTAAATTCAGAAACACTGTGTTCTTTTTTACAATATACTTTTCAGCTGTAGATAAGAGTTAGAATTCTATTAGGAATATAAATAACAATAAAATATGATAGTTACTACTTAACATTTTGTTTCTTTCTTCCTAATAAGTTAAAGGGACCTCTAGTGGACAGAGTTTAAGTATGCAAATTAGGAGAAGAAATTGTCAAGGAATAACAGAAATTAAAGCAATAAAGTACATTTTACATAATTAACGTTAGCCATAATACATTTTGTAAAATTAAAGCTTTTCATTGTTTTAATAGAATGTCATTATTTTTTTAATTAAATAATATAGAAACACTCATAGGCAGTACAACATTATAACTTAGCAAATCACAAAAGATCCTAGCCACATCACAGTATTGATGCTTACCTACATCCTAACACCTTTCCCCCTGGCATAACACATATATGCATCACCGTAGTGGGTAGGCCTTAATGCTGGCTGTACCCATATATGTGTCAGCCAATCTGCTAACTAGCATGCTTGCAGGGGGATGTTGGTTACTGTGCTGTCACCAAATCCCCCAGTCTCTGTTTACAATCAGGAGTTTGAGGGATGGTCTCCTTATCATGTGTCCACTGTGACAACCATTCATAGCAATCGCAAGATTGGAAAGCCCACCTCCGCCTGACATTGTTCAGCCAAGTGGGGATACAATGGAGAAGAGTTAGACCCTTTGTCAAGTTTTTAATGCTGTCTTTGTCTCCAATTGGGAGATTCACCACCCTTTTTGTCCTGTGGAATGTTGCCACTGAGAAAGAAAATGGATGGAGAATTTAAGAGTTCCCAGAACAAGAGAAGATTTGCATCTCTGAGACAGGAAGTGAAGGAAAATGTCCCAAATGGTACCCAGACATTGAAAAATAAATTGGCAGGGTTTTTAATCCTCCCCTACACTATCCAAAACTAAAAAAAAAATGACTACACATGCGCTTTGAAAGAAATATTCATGTAATACCAAATGCTAAGTATAAACATACTTATCTTGTTGCAACCCCTAACATCATGTCTATTGTTGCAGTTATATCACATGGTTTTTACAATTTCATACTGTTGGTCATAAAGTAAACCAGTACATAATGTTCAACTTTTATGAGTAAAAATTCTGTCAACCTTCCTCTTTGTTGACTTTTCTGTCAGTCTGACATCTCTGACACCCCAGGATACCTTCCATTATCTTATTTTGAGCCTTTTTTAATTTAGTTTGATTTGTTACTGGAGCCTTTCCTTGCAACTTTCATTCTACTATGAGGTGAAATTGTTCATAATGGGCACTGAGGCAGTTGGACAAGCTGATGACAGCACCCCCAATCTATTTTAATTAAAAAATATACCCTAATTCCAGATTATATAAATGCTGTCCTTCTTTCTCTTCTGGTGTGTAGTCTTTAATGCAGCATAGAACGGCACACATGTTGTGAGGTATTATTATTATTATTATTATTATACAGGATTTATATAGTGCCAACAGTTTGTGCAGAGCTTTACAATATAAGGAAGACATTACAATCACAATACAATTCAGGACAAGATGGTAAGGAGGGCCCTGCCGGTAATATGAGTGCTTTTTTTTGCAGCATTACACTGTAAGCCTAGGCTATGTAAAGACAGCAGTGTCTATGACAGCCTAGGCACACTAGGAAAGGGATTGGATGGCGCTGGCATCATTCAACCCAGAAGTGGTGAGATCACTGGCAGAAGATGATGCAGAGGGCAGTTCTCAGCATCCAAAGGGTGAGAAATGCATAACAAACTCCCACAGGAGAAGAAAATAAAGCATTAGAAAAAAATATATAATCTGTAGTTGGTCACACACAAAACCTAGTACCTAGAAACATATCATGCACCTTTATTAAATTCAATGGTAAAGAACTTTTGACATCTAATCTGTAGAAATACTACTATGCAGCCCAACTAGCTTAATTAGCAGCAGTAAACTAGGACCACCAAATACCCCTTAAGGTCTAAATTGGGTTGAGAATGATTGATGGACTCTCTAGCATGACCAGGTATTAAGTGGAGTACAGATTCCTTACCACAGACACTACAAAAGCTAAGTCCATTATCCCACCTTTCTTTAATACTTGTAAATACTGCAATTTACGTATACATTTCTATCTCAATTTTCTCCTTTGATCTGTCTTTTTTCTACAATCCATTATTCACTCCATGATTTAAAGTACATGTTTTTCAATGTTTTAGACATAAAGGCCCCTTCAGTCTTCATATCTTCCTGGATAATTATAAAATCCTTTTCAGTTAGAACTTTAGAAACAAGCATATACCTCTAACTTCTGTGTATTTGCAACTGACCATTTCTTGCCTTCACTGTTGCCCAGAAATGCTAACATATAAATTATTCTTGAAGGTAACCTGTCTTTTCTTCTAAATGGAATGGGAGATACATTTGCAAGTATTTTTCTATTCTATCTATATATCTTACTATTTCCCTGCTTTACTTTTGAGTTTGATCACAATAGAGCAGAAACAAGTAGTAGTGTGGCATGTCTGATAAATATGTACACATTAGTAGATTTCTTTTGTATTATGCCACAGTTTTTTAAAACTAAAATAGTAAATTAATATAATGAGGAAAATTATAATAATAATAATATATCGATGGGTCAGTGATAGTAAAGGTTCTGAAATATATTGAGTCAAGGAACATAATTACATTTAAACATGTATAAGCAAAGAATTTTCATTCTACATATGTTAAAGTGGACCTTGTAGAACAATATTGTTACTTTTTAGTGTGGACTCCCTCCCCCTTGCTAAACACTGCATTAATTGGGACAATTTAGATAATGTACCTTATTTTCTCCTGGCTTCTGCCCTCAGTGTCTAGGCAAGGCTTATGTCATCATACTGTTATATCTAAATATAGAAGGCAGTTGATAGCACAGATATTTTATCATTTCAATGGTCAGTGTAGACACATATCCACAGTTTGAATTTGGGTGGACAGCTAGGTCCAAGAGATCAAGGAACTCAGATGTAGCTGTCAATGAGCTTCTGACAAGTCCTGTAGGCTAGTGGCCATAGATAAGAAAATGTTTACCTCACAAGCCCTCAGAAGAATTCTTTAGACTGGGTGACTACAAAAACAACAGAGAGGGAGAGATCCACACACTGGGCTACCCACTGTCTGCAAAATGTTTGTCATTTTCTTAGACCAGAGGGAATGAGTTTCATTTTTAATAAAATCCAAAATATTTGTTTTAGGCAGATGATAATGGTGCCTTCTGATAGTAAATATTATGACTAAAATATGCTATGTACAGATGCAAAATTGTCAGGGTTATTGAGAAAAAGGTGAAGAGTTTGGAGAAGGCAGGAGAACTGCTCTGCCATGGGGCAGACTGTAACCATCTGACCAGAGAAGGTATGACTAGGTCAGGGTTAAGATTTCTGACACCAGGACATCATCCCAATCACAGCAATCTAGGACAACATAGCTGAACTGGAAAATTAGCTGAATTGGAGATTTTTTCCAAATCAGCTATTTTGGCCTAGATTGTTCACTTCTCCTGCCTTCTCCAAACTCTTTACCCCTTTTGTAAATAACATTGTGTATTTTTCAGATATCCAGGGACCAACAAAATAATTATATGGAACCTGTTCATGTCAGTCATGCAGTGTTTGGACTTGCTGTGATTGGGATAATGTCCTGGTGTCAGAAATCTTAACCTGACCTAGTTACACCTTCACTGGCCAGAAGGTTAGAGTCTGCCCCATCGCAGAGAAGTCAGCTGAAAAAAAATGATAAAAATGAAAAGTGATAATGCAAGGATTCTAGTTGGTGGGATAGCTTGAAGTAATCACTTGGGCTGTTCCACAGCCCTTACAGTGTGGCAGATTGTATGCCAGATTTGTATCTGCCTGTTACAGAATGTACCTAATTTTCTCCTGGCTTCTGCCCACGGTGCCAACAAGCAAACAAGGAGGTCTCAGATAGGTCAATGAACAAGGCAGGTTAGTAACAGGAATCAGGATTGAGTCTAAGCAGAGATGCATGGCCATGCATGATTCTTTGAGTAGAACTGCAGATGCTTATGTTGGAATCTGGCTATGCAGGCTGGCACAATCTTCCTGACACTGACATTCCCCTGGATGTTTTTGGCAGAATGGTGGTATCATCCCCTGCAGTACAGCAGCCAGGGGAAAGGTAAGTATATTAAAGAACTATTCCACCCATAGCTTTTTTGTGTGTGATTTATTGTGGAGGTCCCTCTGCTTGTATTTTTTTATACTTCACAGGATGTGAGTTAAATGATGATGGGAGTCATTCAAGCCTGAAGACTAAGGACATCTTGTGGTAAAAGGGAATTACTCGAGAAGAGAGGAGTGAACTTGCAGACTGAGCGACCTTTTTTATTTTTAAGCCCCAGAGCTGGGCTTTAAATGAATAAGCATACGGCCAGATTAAGGATAACTTTTTTAGGATTAATATGCTAGTTTTATTTTTTCTTAGATTTTTTTCCTAATGCTTATTTTTTATTTCCCCATCAGTTCATACATTTCATATCCTGTCAATCCATATGCAGTCAACTAAATATTTCTTTTTATAGAAATAGAAATTCTTTTTAAGAGGCAGATAGTAATTTTCAGAAATGAGTGGCAAATAGAGCAACCAATAATATATGAAGAATAGGACAGTTGTCTTATTAATCCTTTTTTTAAAAACAATATTCAATTTATGAACACAAGTATTCCACAACTGCTTTGATTTTCTGTACCTTAGCTGTATTCTATTATATTTAAGTACTGAGCTTGTAAAATATTTATATAACTGTTGGCAAAATTCTCGTTTTGGTGGCTGCCCTAGGCAGTTGAATATTTATGCTTCCCCTGAAAGCAAGTACTTTTTACCAATTTTTGCCATTCAAGCATGAGTGCAAGACATTTTACTTGAATACATTTTAGTTTTTTATTATTTATTTCTTTAGCTAGTTTAAATAATATTCTTCCCAAAGTTACATAAAAAGTTAAAGCAATTGCAAAATAAGCAGCATAATAAGAATGGAAAGCTACATGTGTAGTTATTTTTGCTTATTGCACTTCCCCAGCTCACATGCCTAGGTAGCATTTGTCTGAGAAAAGAAAAAGATTTTTGTAGAACTGACTTTTTAACAAGCATTCCTGTTAGAAGAGAACTGTTCATAAAGTGTAAAGGCCTAACTACATTCATGTAAACTCTCTTCATAAAGGCCCAATTTTCTAAAGAAAAGCTCTTTATATTGGAAATTTATGTTCTCTTCAGAACAAAAATTCCCCTTGCGCCTGATTGGAATTTCGGAACCTGTGCACATTTTAAATTCCAATCTGATGCATCCAGAATTTCTGTTTTGAAGAGACTTAGAAATAACTTATCTTCTTTATAAATACTTTATTGGAAATACTATTAATTTTTTTTTAACTGTTTCATGTGGTAGATAATTCCTCAGTTTAACCACTCTTATTATAATGAACCAATTCCTTGAGGTTATAAGCAACTCACAAAGAACTCCAAGCAAATGAGAATCCCCTTAAAGAAATGGAGAAGCAAGTCCAAAAAGATAAAGGTAAAACATGTCGAGGCAAAAAAAAAAAAAAAAAATCAGTTCTTCCCTCCAATAAATGCATTTATATCCTTATAAAGACCCAGCAAGTAAGAAAAGGACATGTTTCCAGAAATTCACTAAGCTTTTAAGTCCTTTTGGAGAGTGACAACACACAGCTTTTTCTGGGTTGATTGGTGTCAGCCCTATCATTGTCTTTTCCTAAACTACTCATCCATGCCCACTCTCAGATCTCTACAACATAAAAGCTACTTATGTATGGAAAAAAAGGTAGCAAAAAAGAGAAGTTAATTGTTAGGGTTAACATACACTTCAATCATGAGCTGCTGAAATGCAAGTCAAAGCAACACACAAGCATACTTTACATGCTTCTGAGTCTGACATGTGTGTATGACCTTCATAAAGGGGAATATTATACTTGCATTACTGTTTTATCTCCCTTTCTATACATCTAATCATGGTTTTTATTTCAAGTGCCTGCAGCTGCTATTTGGTTTAACTGCTTATATTGTCATTTGAATGTACTTCTATCCCGATGATATTCTATAGAACTTATTTAATCCGCAAAATTACATCAGTTCTTTCTATTCCATTACAAGATTATTAATAAAAAGCTATAAATGCACTGGATCCTTGCATTATATAAACACAGACTTTACTTATTATATTGTTTTATATACACATAGGGGTCTATTCACTAAGCTGCTGTAGGCAGCCAAGTGAATGACCGACCTAAAGCGAAGTGAGCTGAACGCTGTTCGGCTATTCACTTCAGGCTGGTATGACGGATTTCAGCCGTATAACGGCTGAAATCAGCCGTATAACAGCTGAAATCAGCCGTAAATCGGGTGGCTTCGGGTCGGCCAAACATGCACAGCATGTTCGGCCGATCCGAAATGCAGAAGGAGTTCGACTCAGCCGATCCAAGCTACTCGCTGCTGTTCGGTCTATTCTTATAGATGCCGAACAGCAGTGAGTGAATAGCCGAATGCCGCTGAGCGGCATTCGGCTCGGCTGTTCTGCTCGGTCCCTCTGTGGGACCAAGCAGAACAGAAAAATAGTTAAAAAAGTAGAAAAAAAAATAGAAAATTATTGTGCGGAGCTAGCAGTGACAGCTAGCACCGCTCAACTGTTTTCTATTGTCCGGCGGTTCTGCTGCCGTCCAAAAAAAGAAAAAAAAAACAACTCTCCCGGGCCAATAGCCAATAGCAAACTAGCTTAATTCTTTTACACAGGGAGATACCATTTGGACCAGGTGATTTAGTTTGCTTAGGCATAGTTGAGAGACTTGTGAGACTTGTGTGTGAAAAACTCCTGCTCTTGCTTAGACAAACAGCTCTCAAATCTTTCTGATTTGCTTAAACACAAGTGAATCTGAACCCCCTCTACAACCCATCAGCCTCTGTCATTGGGGATTCATAGCTTCCTCCAGAGTTCAGACACACACCTTGGAACTCTCTGCCTCAGTCAGTATGTAAGATGTAGCACTGGAGGAATGTGGCAACGGATCAAGGAGGATTTATGTTAGACACAGATCCTGGCCTTGTCATTGCCCTTCGCCACAAAAAACTTTGGTATTATTTAATTGTCAGATTATGGCCAATGACTGAAAAATCACATATAAGCCATTCTTACTAAATAGGATTTACAATGCTGTGTGATGATTAGACAGTATATATTATTTAATAGTTCTATAGTATTTAAGGTTGAATGATAGGTCCCTGTGTGCTCTAGTCTTTAAGAGTACCTGTATCCTGGTATGTTATGGTCTCTGAGCAAGGTATCTAAATGATTTGTAATGATTCAATACTCTCTGCTAATACCGCTGCTTGTGGAAGAGAGCACCAAAATGTAATCGCTCTAACTGAAAAGAAGCAACCTTGTCTCATAGCTTTGGTCCTCCAGCCCCTTAATAGTTTTGTTGCCCTTCTCTGGAGTCTCTCTAGCTCCAGGACATCCTTTCTGTGGATCGGTGACCAAAACTGAACCACATACTCAAGATGAGGCCGAACCAGTGACCTATAAAGTGGCAAAATTATTGCTTTCTCTCTAGAGTACATTCACTTTTTAATGCATGACAGTACTCTGTTAGCTTTGTTAGCTGCAACGTGGCATTGCATGCTATTGTTCAATCTGTAGTCCACTATAGCCCCCAAATATTTTTCCACTTCTGACTTCCCTAGTGGAGTACTCATTAATGTGTATTCTGCTTGCCTATTTTTAATCAGAAAATGTATTACTTCACATTTTTCAACATTAAACCTCATCTGCCATATAGTTGCCCACTACACTATTTTATCTAAGTCCTCCTGTAATGTTATGTCTAAGCTTGTGTCTATTACCCTCCCAATTTTAGTATAATTTGCAAATACAGAAACATGGCTATTAACACCTCCCTCAATATAATTTATATACAGATGAAACAGTATGGGGCCTAGCACAGAACCCCAGGGGGCCATGCCACTCTCATCCTTAGACCAATTTGAAAAATAGCTATTTACCAATACTCTCTGGACACATTCCTGTAGCCGGTTCTCTATCCATGTGCACACCATTTCATCTATGCCCATAAATTGCAGCTTGTGTATTAAACATTTATGTGGTACCGTGGTCTAATGCTTTTTTGACAAATCCAGGTACAATTTACGTCCATTGGCTTTCCTCCATCTAGATTTCTACTCACCTTTTCATAGAATGTTAGTAGGTTGGTCTGACAAGAATGGTCCTTCATAAGTACATGCTGATTATCACATATACCATTACCATGAAAGAAATCCACTAAATAGTCCTTTATCATTCCCTCAAACAGTTTACATACTATTGATGTTAGTTTGACTGGTCTAAAATTCCCCCTGGTTGGCATCTTGAGCCTTTTTTTTTTTTTTAGTTTCAAAACACTTTTTATTTTGCAGTAATGCTATGCACTAACACGAACATCGTGCACGTGCATATACTGTAATGTAGACATTGGTATTGCTGCGTAACAAATGACGTTATAACAAACATGGCATACTTGTAGCAATCACCTATCTGTGCATAAGGAGGTGGGGAAGTTTGAGCCTTTTTTTTAATATTGGTACTATCGTAGCTTTACGCTAATCAATTGGTACCCTTCCAGTCAGTTTTGAATCCTTGAAAAGGAGGAATAATGGACTTGATATAACCTGGCAGAGCTCTTTAAGTACCATTGGGGTGCAGGTTATCTTGTCCTAACAATTTACACACATTGGGGGTGATTTACTAACCTAAACACACGCACGCACCAGGTGTGTGTGATTTTCACACAGCAAAACGTATTTATCAACCAAAAAGTCTTTAAAAGCATATTTCCACTAATGCCATATATGGAAAAATCATGCACATGATGCATATATAATGCTGCTTCACAGTTTAGACAAAAATGGTTAGCTCATGCATTTACATTCCTGCATTCATCAACGCAAGCAACATAACATAGAGCTAATTTACACCACATTACCTTGCAATTCATTGCAGGGCTTTGCACAACACACCTGCTGGGTGTGTACACACTACAAAGGTGTTTCGATTCCTCCCATAGATCATGCTGGGAGGGAACACACTACAGAGGTGTATACACGTTCGTGGTGTGTTTTAAAGGTTAGTAAATCAACCCCATTGAGTTTCTCCAGTTTTTGTTGAACTCCGGCTACCATCAACCACTGCGGTATCTTATGCACTAAGCTACTCGCATTCTTATTATATCCATTAAGCCCATCTTTTTCTTGAGTGTATACTGAGAAGAAAAATGTATTTAATACCTCAGCCTTCTCCCTGTCATTTGTGATAAATCTCCCGTTCTCATCTTTTATTGGGCCTACCTTCTTTTCTGTATTTAGCTTTTAATTATTTATATATTGAAATCATTTTTTGGGGTTCTGATTACTGACTGTGGCAATATGTTTTTGGTAATCTATTTTAGCTGTCTGTCTTTCATGTTTATATCTCTTATTACATTTCTTGTAGCTCTGCAATGCTGATGCAGTCTCCTCCATCTTATATATTTTAAATGCCAGCTTCCTTTCATTGATATGTTGTTTTACCATTTTATTCAGCTATAAAGGTTTAGCTCTTATTCTTTTATTTTTGTTGCCCAATGGTATGCAATTGGTAATCGCATTATGCAATGTATTCTTAAAACAATCCCATATCTCATCAGTGTTCATTGTTCGAAATAATTTGTCCCATTTAGTTTCACACACTAGATGACGCAGCTTATCAAAGTTTGCCTTTTTGAAATTTAGCATTTTTGTCAAACCAACATATTCCTCATTTCCGTACCTACATTAAAGTAATCACCCTGTAATCACTATTACCCAGTGTATCCCTAATCATTATTTCTGCAACTAGGTCTGTATTATTTGAAATTAATAGATCTAGAATTACATTCTTCCTGGTGGGGACATCAACCATCTGTTCCATGAAATTGTCCCGGAACAGGTTTAGGAAACCGCAAGCCTTTATAGAATGAGTGGTTCCATTTAGCCAATCATTGTCTGGATAATTGAAGTCACCCATTATAACATTTCCAGCTATTTCTATTTGGGAATGTTGGTGAGCCTCCTCTTCTCCCCTTATGTTTGGGGGTCTGTAACACACACCCACAATTAGTTTACGACTAACTTCAGTCTTATGTAGTTCTAGCCACAAAGACTCAACACCATCACAACTCTCTGTCATGAGGTTGCCTCCTCCTGAACAGGGTATACCCTTGTACAATAGTTGCCCAGTCATGTGAGCTGTCTAGCCAAGTTTCTATTATTCCCACTATATTGAAAGTAGCATAAGTTCAAGCTCCTCTAATTTGTTTGCAAGACTTCTAGCATTCGTGTACATACTGTACATTTCAGTGTGGTGCTAGTGGTTTGAGTTTTACTATTGCTCATTCCTGAAGTGCAACTAATTCCTTTATCTGACCTTGGTGTGTTTATTCATTACTTGGTGAGAAATTAAATCTCTTACATGGAGAACACTCAAACTAAAATGGCTAGACTCCCAAAGACCATCAGTTACCGCCCATAGCCATCAGATAAAAATGTTTAATTGATCAAAAATGTTATTAATGCACAGCAATATATATTGAAATAGGCTCAACAACAAAGGCATCAGGGGTCTACCAGGGGTCACACCTGCAGCCCTCTTCCGTACTGCAAAATAGCATTGACAATGTCAAGTTAATATTGAAACTAACTGTGTCTAAAGAACTGTTTTTTTTTATTCTAAATGCCATCCAGAATCTGATGGAGGCCCAGATTTACCACTAATCACACATCCTGAATTTACCATTTCACTATTTTAACTGTCAAGAGGCTTTTTTAAAGCAATACAAAGTGCACTCAAACATTCTCCAAAAATTACATACTATAAGCACTCTATGAAGGAGATTTCAGCGGCATTTGGCTATTCACTCACTGCTGTTCGGCATCCATACGAATAGACCGAACAGCAGCGAGTAGCCTGCTGGAGGTTCAGCTTAGCCGATCCAGATGTTGGATCGGCTGAGTCAAACTTCTGCACTTCGGATCGGCCGAAAATGCCGAGCATGTTCGGCCGACCCAAAGCCACCTGATGTACGGCTGATTTCAGCCGTACCAGCCTGAAGTGAATAGCCAAACAGCGTTCGGCTCACTTCGCTTTAGGTCGGTCATTCACTCGGCTGCCTACGGCAGCTTAGTGAATAGACCCCTATGTAATCTACAGAACAGGGCATCATATTGGTAAAATTACTTGTATCTGCTAGACCAAATAACCTTGTAATAATTCTGACTCCCAATATATACAAAACACCAGATATCCCATCTACTCTACTGTTATAAATAGCATAATGATAAATTAACACCGCGCTGAATATCAATCCACCTACTAAAAAGTAGGTCCCACTAGAACGATTTTTCAATGATTTTTCTGCGAAGGGATTTCTTATGAACATTTATACTCTGGGTTTTAATGTAAGTGCATTACTTTTAAATAAAGTTATTTTAATATGAATAACTACACTATGAGAGGTGTCTTTCTGTGGATCTGAGCTCTGATAGATGCACTGAAAGAACTGTCATTTGGAGTATGGATAAAGGATCTGGTGAAAGAGGATTAATACCTGGAAGATTTAGCTTTAATGGAGTTAACCAGTAAAAGTGCTGATTGACCATGTAACATACTGGTCATATATGTCCGGTTAGTGCAGTGGAGTGTTTGCACAGTGGTGTAACACACAGAGGTTTTGGAAATTGCCGCACATAGACGATATATTCACAGTGTGGAGGACTGGCACATGGTGGATTTTGCACATGGTTGATTGATGTAATTGAATGACTGAATAAGCTTTTTGCTGAGTTACATTAATTGCACAACTTTGTTTAATGTGATTTTTTTATGAATATTGTATACTGGTTTGATGGGATTAGTAGATTTACTATTTTTATATGAAATATGTACTCAGTAGGTGGATTGATATTTAGCGTGGTGTTAAGTTATCATTATGCAATTTATAACAGTGGGATACTGAGATACGCTGCAGCTAATGTTTTGATGCAATCACTTTGCACATTCTTGGGGATTTGTGGGCAATATTTGAGGTTAGACATAGAGACCGCAGATATATTTTTGATTATCCCATCTACCCTGTTGCAGTGACAATTATAAAACTTGGGATTTTCCATCACCTTCTGTCTAAATTACAATGGTCACCATTATATACAGCCAGGACAGATCTCCTAAATGGCAACAAAGATAACAATAAAATCAGACAGATATGTTAACCTTTCCCCACTCTATCCAAATACAGAATTCCAAATACAGAATTGGCTCTAGAGAGGCAGAGTCAGCCGTCAATCAGGCAGCGGGTTGAATCCTCACAATATTGTCAGGATCCTTCCTGGCTGCCTCGGGGGTCTGCACTGTCAACATATAGCAGGCTTTAACCCACTCTTTGCTAAATATGGGTCATAGGAGTACATTAGTAATTACACTCCTGTGACACAAAAGAGAACTAAAGCCACACAAAGGTTTGGCTTTAGTTCTCTTTTAATATGTTACCTGATGGGGAGATGAGAATTAGGGATGCACAGATACTTTTCGAGTACCAGTGCAGATACTTGGCATTTTCATGAGAACTACCGGGGTTGCAGCGCTTGCAGCTGGGACCTGGCTCTGGTGCTCCACCACTGTTCTGAAATAATTTGTCTGTATTGTTTTAGAAAAACTGTCACATGACAATAAACAAAAATGTATCAGTACTCGTACTTGTAAGTACTTGGCAAGTACCAGTACTCGTACTCGCAAAACTGGTATCTGTGCATCCCTTTATTTATATTTATAAAAACAAAATCATACATTAAAACAGAGATGTATAAATCCCAGAAGCTCCGTGTGCTCCTTATAAATGACAGCTGCCTTCTAATTTTTTAATTTTTCTCTAGTGTAGTCTTGGAGCTCAAAAGTATCGGTACATGGACTCGTACTTGTACCGAGTACTGTACTTGGTATCTGTGCAACCCTAATGAGAATGTATAGACAAGATTTTAAAGAAAACATTAAAATGCTTATTACACGTACTATATCATAAGGGTCTACTTTATCAGGTAGGTGTCTGACCACAGAGGGAGTAGTGTTGGTGTTAGATGATACAGGTGACTGAGGGAAAAAGATTGTTTAATGTTTTTACACTATTTAATTTTTGCACCATTTCACCCTTTGTTTTTTGCACTATATTTATGGATGGACCTAATTATGAGCTTTTGTTTTAGTTTACGTAACATAGTTGCAATGAGGTATAATATAACTTGTGTATTGTATTCATGCATATAGTCAACAGGGTATGGCTTTCACATTATTTACATTAGATTGGTTTTAGTTTGAGCATATTTTTCAGTGACTATGGAGTGCTGTTTGCTTGTATATAGACACATTAAGTATGCCATCCCATCACATTTTGCAAAAAATTCAAAGTTGAATCACATTGTCAAAAATATAGCAGCCATTTTGGTGAAATGAAAACTCTTGCTTAACCCTAAAACAGACCATAAACTTTCAAATCCGTTATTTAGTTGTTACTTTATACTTGGCATTTTCATGAGAACTACCAGGGTTGCAGCGCTTGCAGCTGGGACCTGGCTCTGGTGCTCCACCACTGTTCTGAAATAATTTGTCTGTATTGTTTTAGAAAAACTGTCACATGACAATAAACAAAAATGTATCAGTACTCGTACTTGTAAGTACTTGGCAAGTACCAGTACTCGTACTCGCAAAACTGGTATCTGTGCATCCCTTTATTTATATTTATAAAAACAAAATCATACATTAAAACAGAGATGTATAAATCCCAGAAGCTCCGTGTGCTCCTTATAAATGACAGCTGCCTTCTAATTTTTTAATTTTTCTCTAGTGTAGTCTTGGAGCTCAAAAGTATCGGTACATGGACTCGTACTTGTACCGAGTACTGTACTTGGTATCTGTGCAACCCTAATGAGAATGTATAGACAAGATTTTAAAGAAAACATTAAAATGCTTATTACACGTACTATATCATAAGGGTCTACTTTATCAGGTAGGTGTCTGACCACAGAGGGAGTAGTGTTGGTGTTAGATGATACAGGTGACTGAGGGAAAAAGATTGTTTAATGTTTTTACACTATTTAATTTTTGCACCATTTCACCCTTTGTTTTTTGCACTATATTTATGGATGGACCTAATTATGAGCTTTTGTTTTAGTTTACGTAACATAGTTGCAATGAGGTATAATATAACTTGTGTATTGTATTCATGCATATAGTCAACAGGGTATGGCTTTCACATTATTTACATTAGATTGGTTTTAGTTTGAGCATATTTTTCAGTGACTATGGAGTGCTGTTTGCTTGTATATAGACACATTAAGTATGCCATCCCATCACATTTTGCAAAAAATTCAAAGTTGAATCACATTGTCAAAAATATAGCAGCCATTTTGGTGAAATGAAAACTCTTGCTTAACCCTAAAACAGACCATAAACTTTCAAATCCGTTATTTAGTTGTTACTTTCATCAAGCAAGTTTTCCATTATTACTATCTTATTAAATCGTTAGTAAGCTTGGTAAGTTGTGGGTTTTTTTCAGAACAGAAAACTAAATATAGATGTACTTGTCTTTTAAAGTTACAGTAAGTACATTGAGAATAAATATATTTGTAACAATTGATCCTCTTGCAGGGAAACAATTGGCAGATTGTTTAAAGTGACTTCTTTTCACCTTCACCTCACCTAACATAACATTTAACAACTTAAATGATTGTGTCAGACTTTATGTTGCTCAGGAGTGTAGCTCAACCTTGATTGATTGGTCATATATTCTTAGTGAAAATTCCAGCAATTGTTGGGTGAAATCTTTCTTTTTGTTATTGATGATGAAAGATGAAAAGTTAGTCATTTATGAAACTCCTGCCAGATATTAAAAACACACCAAGTGATTAGGTTACTCATTTGTTAGAAACTCATTATTCATTTTTACATACAGTGTAACTGGCATGCATTCTTGAAACAGATAAATTAGTCTTGTGTAATCTTTTGCACCGTAGCACCAATAGTACACTAGGAAAGATTAAAATAGGGTCAGCACTCTTAACCAATCAGCCAAGGTTTATTACCTTGCACAGTGCTGTCTGTACATGTGTTTAAAGCAGAGTGGAAGGATGACCTCATTAGTGTGCTTCTACTCTTTCATTGACCAATCATAGGTTAGAATAGGATATCTAGACTTTATTGCTTAACGTTATGAGTGTTTGGATCACTGGCCTAGTAGAAAATAAATGTAAATCTTTGCTGTCCATCTGCATTTAAATATATTAGCTCCCGCTATAAATAAAATGGCCAATAATATGTAATATTTCTGGTCTTCAAATATTACTGGTATCTAAGTGTATATTTACTTGTAAGTGTGATAGTAAGCAATAATATGTAATATTTCTGGTCTTCAAATATTACTGGTATCTAAGTGTATATTTACTTGTAAGTGTGATACTAGCATCAACCATATTAAGTGTGTAAAAGATTGCTTATCACTGTACCTTTGCTAATGAAATATGCTTTCAGTGTCAGTTTTAAGCAATTTATGTAGGAGTGTTTCAGAGAACAGAATGAATATGTAATGGTTTTATGGAAATACAATACTTTGACATGTAGCTAAATTTAACAGCTATTTTGCAGCGATTGGAAGATATAGAAAAGTAACAAATTGAATTATTAGATATCCCATTCCTCCCTTTGTGTGGTGTTTCACATTAGTTCAGTAGTCAGTTGTTTAGGTGTGCTTCCAAACAATTACAATTTAGTATAGAAGAAGAAATTAAGCCTTTATTGTGGCTGTACTAACAGGACATGAACATGAAATAAGGCATAATTTCAGCCTACCAAAATGTTATCCATAGCAAAAACATTTTGTTCAGCTTTAGTAGATTGGGGAAGGTTTACAACTAGGGATGTTCAGATACCAAGGAATGTTCTCGGTACAACTACAAATTCAAAAGTTAGGAGGCAGCTGATCTAAAACAATACAGACTAATGATTTCAGGACAGTGATGGAGTGCCAGAGCCAGGTCCCAGCTGCAACCGCTGCAACCCTGGTAGTTCTCATGAAAATGCCAAGTATCGGCACTGGTATCTGTACTGGTATTGGTGCACCCCTATTTGAAACCTCTTTTAAAGGTTTTGTTACTGATTTTGGCCCTTTTGGTGAGATTCCCACCCTGTTGGTGATCAATGCTGCCATTCAAAGTGAGGGGAAAGTTATTGAAAATCCAAAATTTTGCAGCTGACTCCATATCAGGAGGTGAAGGGAAATCCCATGGGACAAATGTTGTAGTGACAAATGTTCTAGTGACAATTGTCACTAGAGAAGAAGTAGAAGAGAAGAAAGAAAAGAAGATAAGAAAATAAGTCGTTCCTCTCACTTTGGAGAGATTTCCACTCACTTCCTGTTGTGTCTGCAGGCCAGGAAGTGATAGAAAATATTAGCAAAAAAACTCCACAATCGATAAGTATCTCAACCATTCCTTATTTTTTCCCCAATGAAAAAAAAGTGTGGCCTTTTGAAAATAAATGGTTACACTTTATTATTGTAGCCTTGCAGACAAGTGAATTCCTTTTTGTCATGCTATATAAATATTTATTACATCTAGTTTAAACAATGTTACTTGTCAAGAGTTTATTTAAAAGGCATTTTGTTGTATCCTATTTAAAATAAAAATAAATGAAAATTTGTAGAATCAGTGTACAGTTTCTAAACATTTATCATTTTGCTGTTTACATTTTTTAATGCAATCATTCTTCTCCTATACAAAAAAAGACACTAGTTATATATTCAAGTCTTTCTCACAAGCTAAGATTTTGTTTGGGCTATATTTGGACTACTTTGCACATTTTGTTAGAGGGAAAATTGCTTTTGTTGGAAATTAGTACTTGGCAGTATATGATGACTAGTAATTGGCCTGTAATGTTCCCATTGAGTTGTGTGGAGGAACATAAGGTCATTTAAGAACCTGAAAAAAATGGAATTGCTGTGTTTATTGTTCCTTTGTGACATCATATTTCTGTTTTGTAATGATTGCCATTATGTAGCGAGTGTGCATTTATGAAAGTATTCTAATTTTGGGAGGTGTCTACTGAGAATATGGCTACATCTTGGACGTTGTGATAATGAGGCTGCTTCCACAGTTGTCAGAAGAATGCCTAGATGTATACCACATAACTAACAGCTTAAGATTTCTAATCAACAGAACCCAATAAAAAGTAATTATTTGTATCCTCTTTATGGTCAAAAATATTTAAGAAGTAATTTATTCTATATGACCTTCCATTAGTATTTGAACTGGAGGCTGGGGCATTCATTGGAGAAAAAATTGACTCTCTGTTGATAGTACCATTAATGTGAAATGAGCCCAAGATCCACAGCTGCAACTTAGTTATGATGCTGCTCAGAAGTCAGAAGTGGAATACTCAGATGAGAAGGTGTTGATGAGAATGGTACAAGGATTATAGCATATGCGTGCAGTGTATACAGCAATTGGGTTCAGGATCTATTTACCTTTGCCCTTTAAGCCATTCCCACTCTTTGGTGATATCTGGCCATACCCACTTGACGATGCAGGCATGGTGTACATTAGGTATTTCCCAATTCTAGCTACACCCCTTGAAGCAGACCAGAAAATATATAATTATTTTACATACATACTGTCCCGCTATATTATAATGACAGTATGTAAGAGAAGGGGCAAAAAGCTCATCTAGACCACAACTAAGTTATAATTCTGTTTATCTGTTCACAGACAGCTTACAATGTTAATTTTAAGACAAGTATAATACATTTATTCATCAATTTTATACTGTTGCAATGGATTACACTCATCAAGACATGTGTAAATCCTGTCTAGTTTACATGTAATTTATTGTTTTGTTTTCCTGTTCATAATCAGGCAATAATTTTACTTTTACGTTAATTTAGGGGTCTATTCACTAAGCTGCCGAAGGATCTAGCCATAGCTTCAGCTGATCCTTCGGCTAGCTTCGGGCCCCAAGACCCCTTCGGTTCAGTAGAATGGAAGGGCTGCTGTACGGGCTATTCACTATAGCCCGTATAGCTCCCAAAGTTGGCCGAGTGGCTCAGTTGAGCCGAAGGCATATGCCTCGGATCCACTGAGCCGAGGTGAAAGCCGAAGCTGGCCGAATGGGCGGAGCCAGCTGTCATCTCACGGCTGGCTCTGGCCACTTGCAGAGAGATCAGCTCGATCGAGCAGAGTAAACCTTTCCTTGCGATCTGTGTTTTTTCTTTTTTCTGACATGGGGCCGCTGGCCGCCCTCAGTCATAAAAAAAAGCCAGCATAGGAATGCATAGCTAGATTCCTATTGGCTATTGCAAAGTGCAATAGCCAATAGAAATCTAGCTATGCATTCCTAGCTATTGCACCTGCCCACTGCTGCTGTCAATCAGCAGAGGGGGCCTGCAGTTCTCCATCAGGTCCGCTTCTGGTGATTGACAGCAGCAGAGGGCGGGTGCAATAGCTAGTTTGCTATTGGCTTTGCAAAGTGAAATAGCCAATAGGAATCTAGCTATGCATTCCTATGGTGTTTTTTTTTATTTTGACAGCAACAGGACTGCCTGGCCACTAGAAAACAATTGGGCGGAGCTAGCTGTCACTGCTAGCTCCACCCAATCGTTTTATATCTTATTTTTTCTACTTTTTTAACTGTTTTTCCATTCTGCTCGGTACCACCAAGGTACCGGGCAGAATAACCTAGCCGAATGCCCGGTGCTGAGCATGTTTGGCCGACCCAAAGCCAGCCACAGCAAGCCGATGTACAGCTGATTTTAGTCGGTGTACGGCTGAAATCAGCCGTACAAGCCTGAAGTGAATAGCCGAACAGCGTTCGGCTCACTTCACTTCGGGTCGGTTATTCACTCAGCTGCCTACGGCAGCTTTGTGGATAGACCCCTTAGTTTAAATGAATTAATCTCTCATATTGCCTTATCTCTAAGCTAGGAGGTATTTTGGATAAAGTAGGGAGAGTTAGAAGAGCATTTTGGCCAATGTGTCTCTTTAGCGAGACTTAGTAGGAACCTTGACCCAATTAAATGGCCCATGATTCAGCTTTACCAGTGGAAATTGAAGGCTGCTGCAAGAGTGTGAACCTCACTTTGGTAAAACTTATGATTCACAGATGACTTTTCTGCTAATGGAATGCTACATTTGCAAACATCAGTGGAAATACAGATTTCACATGCTTTATTCCTCACTTTGCAATTCAATTTCTAGGTCTCCAGTCCTTCTTACATAGTATTTTATATGTTTAAATTCAAAAAGATATGTGGGATTGTGGGATTTGGTACAAAAAAGTCAGACCATCAAGCTCTACAAATTACTGAAATACTGAATTACTGAAATAAATGGCTCTTTTTCAGATTGGTCTAGGGTTATGAGTGGCGTGCCCCAGGGTTCTTTGCTAGGCCCCATACTATTCAACCTGTTTATTAACGATATCGGGGAGTGGATGTAGTGTAACTTGATTTTGCAAAAGCATTTTATATGGTACCACATAAATGCTTGATACACAAGCTGCAATTTATGGGCATAGAGAAAATGGTGTGTACATGTATAGAGAACTGGCTACAGGAACCTGTCCAGAGAGTATCAGTAAATAGCTCTTTTTGAAAGTGGTATGCCCCAGGGTTCTGTGCTAGGCCCAATACTGTTTAACCTGTTTATTAATGATATTAGGGGAGCTGTTAAGCCATGTTTCTGTGTTTACTGATGATACTAAAATTGGGAGGGTAATAGAAATAAGCCTAGACATTACAACACTACAGGAGGACCTAGATACAACAAGGTGCTGGGCATCTACATGGCAGAAGAGGTTTAATATTGAAAAATGTAAAGTAATGCATTTTGCGGTTAAAAACAGGCATGCAGAATACACATTAATGGGAAGCATGCAATGCCAGGCTGAAGCAAACAAAGCTAGCAGAGTACCATCAGGCATAAAAAAGAGACTTGAGACAAAGCAATAATTTTGCCACTTTAGAAAACACTGGTTCATCTTCATCTTGCATATGCTGTTCAGCTATTCACTTCAGGCTGGTATGGCAGAAGGAGTTCGACTCAGCCGATCCAACATCTGGATCGGCTAAGCCGAACCTCCGGCAGGCTACTCGAGGCTGTCCGGTCTATTCTTATAGATGCCAAACAGCAGTGAGTGAATAGCTGAATGCCGCTGCCTGGCGGTTCTGCTGCCGTCAAAAAAATGAAAAAAAAAAACTCTCCCGGGCGCTCCGGGAGTCTCCCGCTTCCGGCCACCAAGGAGAGAAACACTGCTTTTTTTTTCTTATTCTGACACGGAGCCGTGTCAGAATAGAAACAAAATAAAACAATTTTGGCCATAGGAATGCATTGCTAGATTCCTATTGGCTATTTCAATTTGCAATAGCCAATAGACAATTTCAGCGCGGCTCAGCCGAGACATATGCCTTCGGCTCGACTGAGCCGCTCGGCCAAGTTCAGGAGCTGTACGGGCTATAGTGAATAGCCCGTACAGCAGCCCTTTGGTTCTACTGAACCAAAGGGGTCCTGGGGCTGAAGCTAGCCGAAGGATCAGCTGCAGCTACGGCTAGATACTTCAGCTGCTTTGTGAATAGACCCCACAGTATTGGGTAGGTGTTAGTCCTCTCTGAAAATACAGCAAATGTCATTGGAATTTTAGCTAGATATGAGTAAATGGTACTGGATTGTAAAATATTTTAGCAAATATTAATGTGCACATTTTATTGTTTACAGCATCATTTACACATATTTTACTATCTGTCACAGTGACCAGTCCTCAAGGGTTTTTTGACAGCTCTCTAATTCTCATAACTGTAACATGAAACAATATAATTTCTGTTACTTAAAAAATAATAAAAGCTTTACTCTCTATTTTAAAATATTATGTGTCTTTGTGCGGTGCAACTGGTGCTGAAGGACAAGTGATACTGGCAGGCAAACAGCTGGTATCAGATGGTTAGGCCCCACATGCTCATAGCCCTCAAGACATGAGAATATCAACCCATATGGTGGTGTGCTGAGTTGGTAATGTTCCGGTGGATGGATGGCACATCCTTAACATTTCTAATATAACTGGTAAAACAAGATAAGAAAAATGTAAACGTTTTTAATTGTGATATATGTCAGGTTAAACGCAAGCAGGTTTACTTGTGGGAGAAGGTATATTTCAAGAAAACTAAAATTGTACTTACTCATTTTTAATCAGTACCACACTTTTGCTGGCACATGGCCAGCATATGTGCAGATAACTGCATTTTAGATAGGTGTAAAATGTCGATAAGTGTACATATGTACTGGGTACATTTTCTGTAGCAAAATTATTGACGCTGAAATACTAAACAGGAAAGAGTCTGCAATATATAAAGTGGAAAATCCTACAAAGTAAGTTCAGTATAGAAACTAATTTACTAATTTTTCTTGCTAAGAATGTACATTTTTATTATGGGCAGCAAAATGTTGTAAAAGCTAAAACTAAAACAATACTGGTGAATAGTTTTTCGGTCATTGAAATCTAAACTGTTGATCAAACGTATGTTGTAGTCAAAAGAGATATTTAAGCCTTAAAGGGGATGACTCAGGGCTTCTTTCATTTATCTAACGATAGCTGTAGTGGAGCAGGCTACCCTGCTGATTTTAATTTCCTCACCCATGTAAAAATAAGGCCACTGGAAACTCCTAGAAATTTGTTGTAGACAGAGAAGGTGTTTCACAGACCTTCTAAGACAAGGTTTAGTCTGATTAGTGGCTTTAAAAAACGTTTAAGCACAATCCCTTTTTTAATATAAGACTTTCAGTATATGAAAGGCAGCGAGGACGATATCCCAGTAGCACAAACAGGGAAATGCCAGGATAACTAGATTTCAAACAAAAATAAGTTTGGATGAACTGGTGCAGTACATCAATGCCTAGATAAAAAAGTAGAAATGTAAGCAGGAGTTGTTCCATGTTTGTATCTGTTAGTCTCAATGGTGGATGACATTTCCACTGAAATGGATAGGGATTCTACAGCACATATGCAGCCTAACTGGGAAATGCTGAGGAAGACGTGCAGCTCCCAGCTGGCTACTTACTGAAGTTGTATAAAGGGCCAAATAAGTGAAGGATCTGTGGGGATTTTGAGTAGGTGGAGAGGTTATTTAAAGAATAGCTGCACTAAACTTCCATGACTTAAGAATGTGCGTCTGCTTCTGAATTCTACTTTCAAACCTTAATTGCTTAAATGGAAAGAAAAAACAAAATTGTGCAAGGAAATATGTTTTGCTACCCATAACAACCAGCGTTCACTTTCCATATTCAATATCAACCTAAAAAAGGTTATATATAATTGCCATGGGAAACTCCTCCACATTCCATATTCCCAGCACTCTTAATCAGACAAAGAGAAAACCAGATGTATAAATTTATCAGGTTCTACTGTATTAAACAATGCTGTTAGTTTATTGTTAGGAGTCAGAAACGAAGAGAAGAATAAACAATGAGTAGTAATGTTTCAGTGCTTCTTTCATCCGTGTCCATGCAGTTTTTTTACTCCATCAAAAGAAAAACTAACATTACTGGATCCATGTTATTCCGTCCATTTACATTCTGTTACCTCCGATCTTGCATGATCAAGTCCGATGAAACAGATCTTTGACCCATTTGTTTTTCCAGACCTGGCCAGAGCCAGGAATAACCAGATGTAGACAGACACCCATCCATTTACATGCAGCTGCCCCGTAGACTAACATAGGCTTCCAATCAGGTCCGCTTGAAAAAATGACAGGCGGATCTGATTGTAAGCCTATGTGAAATGGGTCTTACCGAATCGTAGCAGATAAAAATAAGGTCTCCTGCCCTGTCAGGCAGAACTGTGCTCTGTGGCAGAGCTATGTAAATCAACTAACTAAATACACTGAAATGCAAAACATTTTGCAGGTAAAACAGATTCCATATATAAATGTTTAATCTGTGTTCAGCTTTTTGACTGAAGTTAAACTTTAAGTAGTTTAAAGGAGAACTATGGGGTGAGTGCTTTTCACTCACCTCATAGTTCTAGCCGACCTGGGACAATGAGACTGTCACAGGCCGGCTCAGTAGATCGGGAGGTGAGCGAACACATACCGGGTTCGCTCGCCTCTCGATCCTGTCACGGCTCTCTGCCGTGACAGGGGGAGGGGCTGGATTCCCCTCTCCCCGCTCCGATCTGCCAGTGCTGACTGGCGGAATAGACGGGGGAGGGGGCGGGTACAGCTGGCTCTGCCCCTAGATAGGCAGAGCCAGCTGTCATTCACACAGCTGGGCGGATCCTGTCATCTACGTCGGGATCCGCTCCGGCTGCGGCGTCTCAGTATACCACGAGCTGCAGCTCGCGGTATACTGAGCTTAGGGTAACGGGAGGACGCTAGTTTGTGTCCTCCCGTTACCCTAAGGAGAAAAACACTGACCCCATAGTTCTCCTTTAAGTAAGTAAACTTGAAGTTTAAACATTAAAGTAAAAGAAAAATAGAGCTGAGAGTGTCACAGTGCACATGCATAAATATGCCCACCTTGGCATCAGCAAAAGCATGTATGTGATTTCATATGTTTTTGCTTGGAATGGAGATTCCAATGACAAACAACTGTACACACACTGCCTTTTTAGATTCAACAACACAGCGTACAGCTCTTTTTGACTTGCTGCTTTGCTTGAAATATGTATATCTTATAG
Source organism: Nanorana parkeri (assembly GCF_000935625.1). Lineage (NCBI taxonomy): Eukaryota > Metazoa > Chordata > Amphibia > Anura > Dicroglossidae > Nanorana > Nanorana parkeri. Next base: position 291,182 of record NW_017307267.1, on the reverse strand, counting down.
TTCAGTGAACCAATGAGCAGTCACAGTGCTTATCACATTTGTTTAAATTGTTTTAAATAATCAGGTAAAATTAACACTACAGTCTATGACAGAAGTGTATGCATTGAACATTAATGTGTTTTTCTAGATTCAGGGATCACGTTTGCTATGTTCCCATATATTCACACACTCATGCAATATCGCAATACTAGGATACCATATTGATGTTTTCCTGTTCTTGTTAATTTATTTTTCCCAAGTAAAGAGTGCCTATGTATGCATGATGCAGCTCATCAAATCATAAATAAAATAAATGATATGTAAGTTTCCGTGCCAATAGATAAAGTGCATGCAATTTATCTATGCATCTGTCTGTCTATCTATCTAGTCTTGCACCCGTCTTTTGTTCTTGATTTAGTCTGATCATCCAACCATAACAAATTAACAAAAATGTAAATAAATGTCATACTATGATTCTTTATTGTAGCTCATACTGATGGTTGACATAGGTTTGTCTGATTTCAGTATAGCCCCAGTATGCCAGCGGTAGCAAGTAAGATGATGTTTCAATGCATCTTATTTTTGTTAGCTCTGTATGTCTAATATGATCTATTGCTTAGAAATAGGAAGAAGTATAATCTGTCACTTAAGTCAGCCATAACAAAACACTGTTGCGGGTCTTGCTAGTACATATGGTTTCTGATGTAGTTACCAAACACATTTCTTTCTATCTATCTATCTATCTATCTATCTATCTATCTATCTATCTATCTATCTATCTATCTATCTATCATACTTTTGTTCATACCAGGCATGCATATTCCTTAGAACAAGGCTGTTGATTCCACTGGGGAATAATTTGCAACATTTGATCTAAAGTAACAATAATAAGCCACTAGATGGCAATAACAATCTGTCAGAGATTTGCCCTCCACTTCACATTGCAAAAACACTCCCAAGTTCCATTTTTTTTTTAGTAGAAACAAATATTCTTTCATACTGTATCTTACTGATTTGTATCAGGGAGAAAGGAAGGACAAAGCGGTGCAGCAATAATTCTTCCATCAGAAACACACTTGACAATGCAGGGAGACTTGAATATTTCTAGATTCAGAATGATGAATCAAAATAAGAAAGTAAGAAAAAAAACTGTTATGACTGGAAATTAAAGTGTATATTCATTTTCTGCCTACATATTACATTGTTATCCACTGAAGACATTGAATGGAAAAAATGCTATGGCAACACACTGAGAGATGTTAGCTTTAAAACCAAAACGAGCAATGGTTTACTTTCCTAGCAGCATGGATGATCACTGCAAGGATGAAGAAAGAGAAATTGGTATTCTTGAGTGATAACCAACTACTTTTAATAAAATACATGTTACTTTGATTACATTACACTTAACTGTGTGCTTGTTCATGAAATGTAATGCTAGCTCCAGTTTTAACAAGTGACATAATGCTGCTCCTGTGGTACACAAGGGGTGCAATCCATTTCTATTACAGGTAATATTCCAGTGTTATCTTAAAACAATCAAATATAATTGACATCTGTGCTAGTTTAACAATGAACGCCCTATTAAGCAAGCCTGCACTTGTATAGCACAAAATATAGTGCCCAATAAAACTTCTATAACAATAAGTGCTGCGCTCTGACCAATGTCCAACTTGTATTTGTTTACAACTTCTGTGTAGTACAATAAATCAAACATATTGCCATGCTGTACACTCCAAAAGAAGTGATCAATACATTTTCATTATTGCTTCTTGATTATACTGCACACCTTATGTGATCTTCACCTCTTAACAAAATAGACTAATTCCTGTGCACCTGCATGTTTGTAATCTTATTTGGGTGAATCCAAGAGCTCCCAGGTCTTTTGCAATTATGTTCATGTACAGGATGACCTGGGCTCAGAGGAGGCGGGTTAAATGATGCTGGCCATTAGACTGAGGGCATCTAGTGGCAGAAAAAACTCTAGATTGGCACAGAATATTGCAGCAAAAGCTAGTTTTGGTATTTTATTCATCTTTATATTTTGGCATTTTGCTTCATTCCTTTGGTATAGATACAAAAAATGTAATAAACCAGATTAGGAGTCTACTTTAGCATGAACCACCTTATAAATGGCCCTGTAAGTACAGGGCCCATTTCAAATTTCCAAACAAACAAGGGTTTGATTTAAATCCTTTCACTGCCAAGACGTTGTTTGCTTTTTTTTGCACACATGTTATAATCCACATTTTAGAACTGGAAATTACTTAACATCCTTGAGAATTATATATTTACTGAAAGCAGAGACCCTGTAGAATAAAATGGTGGCAGTTTCAAATGTTTATGTTACACAATATTAGCGCAACTCTTTTTCAAACCCAACATTTTAGTGATAAATACACTTAATTACAGGTCATTTTAGTGTCAAAAAACACAATATAATGCCCAATCTTTTGTGACGTATAAAAGATGGGGTTACAATGAATAAATAGATACCCAACATGCCCAGGTCAAAAATGACATGTGTCCTTGAAACAGCGACACATATATTACCCCAAATTGACCATAGGTGATGCTTTAAAATCCCCTACAGGTCATCAGCTTGGAGATATCCTCAAATTATTGCTCTCACTCTGCCGCACGCAGCAATACCCAACATGTGTAGTGCAATCGCCATTTTCGTATGCAGGGACACCTGACGCGTGTTTATGGTAATATGCGCATGCTCAGGGGGCAGGAGCTTAAAAAAAATTATTCTCACAACCACAGACATGACTCCCGGAGAGAGATGCAGCATGGGATTTGTAGTTTCACCACAGCTGGAGGGACAGAATTTGGCCACCCCTGCCCTATGTAATAGTACATTGGAGGTGACAGACCCCTAGTATAAACTTTCCACTCCAAAGTAGCTATTGGATAGCTTCTTCCCCAGTTTCTGCCAACAGGGAATAAGAGCTGGGGGAATGGAAGTGATAAAATCAGCATTGTTTACGACCCCATTCAGTGTGGAGGAGATTGGCGAATAGATGTTCGCCAGTCTCCTTTACTGCTTCCTGATGACACCCATGATTCCCAACCTGTGCTAACTATGTTAAATTAACATTTACTTTGCAAAAGGAACAGTGTCTACTGCTTTTGTACATCAACTCTTACAGAACCCACTGTATTCTTTTAAAAGAAACATAGATAATGCTTTTCTGTCCCCTCCGTTAATATGCCATTTGGCTTTTAATCTGATCATTAAAGAATCGGCTTCAACAAAGAAGGTTAGGAAATATAAAAATGAAACCTTTCAGTGGGGTAAACCCACACTGCAAGAGTTAACTGCTTGTTTTGGTGTAGGGGCTAAAGTAAAGAAAATATACTCACCTCAACACTTGGCTGCTAGACCAGTCTCTGCAGCCTCTTCTCCCCCAGACTTCGGGAGTCTAAGGCCCCATTCACACTGCGCGATTTGCATTTTGCGCTATAGCGCGCGATTTGTCGTTGAGCAAGCGAGAATCACGGCAAAATCCGCTCCAAAAAGGGTCCTGCTGTACCGACACATGACCCGCGACAGCAGGACCCTTTGCCCCATTGCAAAGCATTATCGCGCGGTAAATAGCCGCGATATCGCGGGAATTACCGCGCGATAAATCGCTCAATGTGAACGGGGCCTAAGATGCACCTGCATTAGACATGTGGGTATCAAGGGACATTCCACAACCAGAGCGCGGCTAGGGGGAGGGGGGGGCGAGGGATGAGCACTGACTGATTTCAGCCGATGTACGGCTGAAATCAGCCGTACCAGCCTGAAGTGAATAGCTGAACAGTGTTTGGCTCACTTCACTTCTGATCGGTCATTCACTCGGCTGCCCTCGGCAGCTTTGTGAATAGACCCCTTTGTTTCTCAGTTTCATATTCGGAACCTATATTTGTTTAAGATATCTTACTTTAATTAAACCCAAAGCAATAAAACAGAGTGACTAAAAAAATAGATAGAAATAATCTTTGCTTTACTCTTTATATAGCAATGACGTTTCTTCAAGCAAGACACATTGATTTATTATTTACTGTTAATGTCATATTACTCTGTAGAAATGTGCATATGATTCATTCATTAAATTAATGAGAAGATGACATCTCTTTGTGTGCTGTGTTATTTAAACGTATCTTTTGCACTTTCTACACCTCTGCATTTTCATTAGATACTATGCTGCTTAATAATTTTATTATTGAGATTTACATACCCTTCTGCTTATAATAGCAGTATATAATATTATTATTATTATATTGCAGACATTCTTTCAAATTTTTCCTGTTACACTGAGTTATTTGCTTGACTATCAATTTCACATATCAATACGCTGACTTTTATAAAATATTTTTCCTGTATACTAGGGTTGCACAGATACCAAGTACAGTACTCGGTACAAGTACGAGTACATGTACCAATACTTTTGAGCTCCAAGACTACACTAGAGAAAAATTCAAAAATTAGGAGGCAGCTGTCATTTGTAAGGAGCACACGGAGCTCCCGGGATTTGTACATCTCTGTTTTAATGTATGATTTTGTTTTTATAAATATAAATAAAGGGATGCACAGATACCAGTTTTGTGAGTACGAGTACTGGTACTTGCCCATTAGTTACAAGTACGAGTACCAATACATTTTTGTTTATTGTCATGTGACAGTTTTTCTAAAACAATACAGACTAATGATTTCAGGATAGTGGTGGAGTGCCAGAGCCAGGTCCCAGCTGCAACCGCTGCAACCCTGGTTGTTCTCATGAAAATGCCAAGTATCTGCACTAGTACTCGAAAAGTATCTGTGCATCCCTACTGTATACCGAATACAGTCAGGAATGTGACATTTCAGTATGTACTTTGTCAGTAGCTGATTTGGAAAGTGAGCTGAATTGGAGAATGTTTCCAGTTCAGCTATGTTGTCCTAGATTGTTCACTTCTCCTGCCTTCTCCAAACTCGTCACCCTTTTGTGAATAGCCCTGTTAGTGTAAGTGCAAGTGTATACTTACAGTGTAATGACTTTCGGGGCCAGTTACTAGTGCCTGCTTGGATCATAATAATAATAATAAATAATACAAATGTTTTATTATTATTATTATTCAGGATTTATATAGCGCCAACAATTTGCACATCCCTTTACAATATAAAGTAAGATGACACAGTTATAATACAATTCAAGACAATATTGTTAGGAGGGCCCAGCTCGTGATAACAATCAAAGCAGCAATTTTTATCAATCAATCTTATATAGCATTTAGGTAATGTACAGTGTACACTAATGTTTAGTCTAGTCTACATATATGAGTCTTCAATTACTTTAAAATGAATATTAATAAATGGTTTCAAGAATCTGTCTATAATAAATTATTGTTTGGTCTGTATGTTTGTTTGTTTTTTTCAGCACAATTCACATGAAGTAACCGGTGTTGCAAATATCCCAAATATGCCATAATGTGCTCTTTTTTTTAGTGATCTAGTATGTAAGCTATATATTTCACTCTGCTATGGGAATTACTGATTATGTTCACAGTAAATACAGAAAAACACACAATTTGTGTTCTCTGCTATATATGTGTCCTGTCAGCTAGGGGTAATTGGATCTAAACCCATTTGTCAGCGCTGCCATGGATATGGCCAGGAAATAAAAGTTACTGTTTTTTTATTTGCCTGCACTTTATTTTCAAGGTAAGTAAATATCAATGAAGATAAATCATAGAATGTATTGAATATTTGAGAAGCAACTTACCCATGGAGAAACTGCCACTTGCAGCTGTAAAATCCTTGCTTTCTCTACTAATGAACTCTCTATGAACCTGAATGACTAATTTTATGAAGGTGAAGATTACATATAGATTTGCACTTATTCACTCGGCTGCCCTCGGCAGCTTTGTGAATAGACCCCTATGTCAGCAAGTTTACATATAGCATTGAAAAAACAGAGGGGTGCCACTTACTAGAAGGGATAGGCAAATCATCAAATGTTTATTAAAATATAAAAAGATTAAGGGGTCTATTCACTAAGCTGCCATAGGCAGCCGAGTGAAAGACCGACCTGAAGTGAAGTGAGTAGCCCATCCAACATCTGGATCGGCTAAGCTGAACCTCCTGCAGGCTACTCGCTACTGTTCGGTCTCTTCTCATAAATGCCGAAGGGCAGTGAGTGAATAGCCGAATGCCACTGAGCGGCATTCGGCTTGGCTGTTCTGCTCGGTCCCTCGAGGGACCGAGCAGAACAGAAAAATAGTTTAAAAAGTACAAAAAAATAAATAGAAAACGATTGTGCAGAGCTAGCAATGACAGCTAGCTCCACCCTACAGTTTTCTATTGGCCGGCGGTTCT
>NW_017307267.1:272663-284791 GCF_000935625.1 Nanorana parkeri | reverse complement strand
AAAAAAAAAGCCTCTCCCGGGCGCTCCGGGATTCTCCCGCTCCCGGCCGCCCAGGAGAGAAACACTGCTTTTTCTTTTTTTTTCTACGTGTCAGAATAGAAAAAAAAACATTTTTGCCCATAGGAATGCATTGCTAGATTCCTATTGGCTATTTCAATTTGCAATAGCCAATAGTAAACTAGCATTGCACCCGCCCTCTGCTGATGGACCTGATGGAGAACTGCAGCAGAGGGCGGGTGCAATGCTAGCTTACTTTTGGCTATTGCAAATTATTATGCAAATTGCATAATAAAGAAAAAAAAGAAAAAGCAGTGTTTCTCTCTTTGGCGGCCGGGAGCGGGAGACTCCCGGAGCGCCCTGGAGAGTTTGCTGTCTGGAGATCAGTGTCCCTGGTTAGCTGGTAACCAGGGACGCTGATCTCTCTGCAAGTGACTGGAGCCAGCTGTAAGATCACGGCTGGCTCCGCCCAGCTGTCAGAAGCAGGCTGTCGGCCGGCCAATGGCCGGCCGCTCGGCCAGCTTCGGCTTTCAGCGTGGTTCAGCCGAGCAGATGCATATACCTTCGGCTTGACTGAGCCGCTCGGCTAAGTGCGGGAGCTGTACGGGCTATTGTGAATAGCCTGTACAGCTGCCCTTCTGTTCTACTGAACCGAAGGGGTCCTGGGGCCGAAGCTAGCCGAAGGATCGGCTGAAGCTACGGCTAGATCCTTCGGCTGCTTCGTGAATATACCCCTAAGTGTATACTGGAGTTCAGCTCTAAGTTTATTGCTCTTATCCAAGCATAACTGTCTCATATACTATAGCACTTTCATGGTAATAGTTTATTTACTGTGAAATTTATATGGCTTTTTTTCACTTTCACAACTTTTATTAAAGTGATAAATTAGGGAAGATTTGTTTTGTCTTTGTCACTGTAGGGGAGGATTTTCCAGGGAGATCCTACCAAATGATACAGACAGCAGTACACACCTAAAGTTAACAAGCCATGCTCCACTGTCCCCAAACTATGTTGGGTGCTCAGTCAACAGTGGCACCGTAGAATATACATTGCAAGAAAGATGGTCTGGTCCTATACAGCACCTAAGGGCCCATTCTCACTTGTGGTCCATCCATTGTGGTGCATTAACACACATCATGGCATGTTTTAATGTTCATTGCATTAGAGCAGTCCATTCATTATAAATGAGCTGCCAATGCACCACTGCTAATCAACAAATGCACATGACCCTTTTTTGGCAACTCAGCACACAACACCCCATGTTATGTCCATTGTGGTGTGCTGTGTTCTATCCTGCATTGCCCCCTTCTTAACAGTCAGTTTGTGTGCTATTCACAATGAATGGCACCGCAACCCACTGCACATAGAACAAATGCAGTCATGCATTGTGGCAATGTGCGTGAATGTTCCATAATGCATAAGGCCCTCAGTAAAATGTTTCTCTTGCATATAGTGTGCTAGCTTCTTTTGCAATTGCAGTACAAACCTGACAGAGGCACAAACCCTTCCCCACATTAATAGAAAAGTGCTGTTCTCCTATCTGTGTTCCCACTGCTGAGAAACCCCCTTACTTCCTGTGCCAGTATTCACACAGAAAGCTAAAAGAAATCTCTCCAGTGAGGATACATACACCATTAAAACCACACAGAGGCATAGCCTAAAAATGTGGATGAACCTCCTTTTAATAACAGAGTCCCCAAATACAAGCTGCACTATGAACATGGCTAAAGAAGATGGTAATTTATTGGTTTTTACTGTTTTGTACAGAAAAATCTGCAGATTTAATGCTCTGCAAATTCTGTAAGTTCATGAGTAATTCAGCTGTAACTAACTCTTTTCAAACAGCCAGCTAAAGCACTTGCTTTTATTAACAGAAATTAATGTTGGTTCATACTTGCTGCGGGGCTTGTTCACAAATGCTATTGTAGTATGCTTTTAATTTATTTTAAAAATACATAAGGCACATCCAAAATGGGACCAATGAATGTTATAATGTACTTGCAATGCATCAAACATTCATAAAAATGCATCCATTTTTAACTTCCTTTCAAAACACATAGGATTGAATGAGCTGTTTAAGTGACTATATGATAAGGTGCTATTTGGCCTTTGTCCTGGGTGATTTTAATCCCAGACAGAAACATCAAAATGCAATGGTAAACAGTGTTTTCATTTTAATATCTCTGTTGAAATCTATAAGATAGCGGTGAAACAATAAGACAGCATTGCTAAACAAGGATTATATGTGAGAGAATCAGGGCTGCAAAAATAGAATACAAGGAACAAATAGCAACGGAAAGCAAAAGGAACCCCAAGAAGTTCCTTAAATATATAAATAGCAAGAGGGTAAGAATGGAACATGTATGCCCCATAACAGATGACGAGGGGCAATGAGAAAGCGAATGCATTAAACACATTTTTTTCTTCTGTCTTTATAGATGAGATGGATGAGGGTAGCGGTCATTGCTTCAGCAGCAGAGATAGTTACATACGCTGCTGTACGGGCTATTCACTATAGCCCGTACAGCTCCCGAAGTCGGCCGAGCGGCTCGGTCGAGCTAAAGGCATATGCTTCAGCTCAACTGAGCCGAGGTGAAATCCGAAGCTCTCACGACTGGCTCTGACCACTTGCAAAGACAGATCAGCGTCCCCTGGTTACCAAGTAACCAGGGGACACTGATCTGTCATTACAATGAGAACTCGGCAGAGTTGCCATGATGTCAAGGCGGCTCCGCTGAGTTCTCAGTGTGTAATGAGAGTTCAGCATCCCCTGGTTACCTAGTGACCAGGGGACGCTGAACTGTCATGAAAGCTTAGCGGAGCCGGCGGTGATATCCGTTTAGCTCTCATTGACAGATCTACCTAGTAAGACAGATCAGCGTCCCCTGGTCACTAGGTAACCAGGGGATGCTGAACTCTCATTACACACAGAGAACTCAGCGGAGCCGCCGTGACATCACCTAGTAACCAGGGGACGCTGATCTGTCATTACAATGAAAGCTTAGCGGAGCCGGATTTGATATCACCGCCGGCTCCGCTAAGCTCTCATGACAGTTCAGCATCCCCTGGTCACTAGGTAACCAGGGGATGCTGAACACTCATTACACACTGAGAACTCAGCGGAGCCGCCGTGACATCACGGCAACTCTGCCGAGTTCTCATTGTACTGACAGAGTAACCAGGGGACGCTGATCTGTCATTACAATGAGAGCTTAGCGGAGCCGGCTTTGATATCACCGCCGGCTCCGCTAAGCTCTCATTGTAATGACAGCTGGTCCTGGCCAATAGAAAACAGTTGGGTGGAGCTAGCGGTCACTGCTAGCTCCACCAATCGTTTTCAATTTTTTAAAACTTTTTAACTGGTTTTCTATTCTGCTCGGTACCACAGAGGTACAGAGCAAAATAGCTGAGCCGAATTCTATGAGAATAGGCCAAAAAGCAGCGAGTAGCCTGCCGGAGGTTCGGCTCAGCCTTCAGCAGCTTTGTGCATAACCCTCAAAATGTAAACAAATCCCCAGGACCTGATGGGTTACATCCGGGGATACTAAAGGAATTTAGCCAAGTCATAGTCAGACCATTGTAGGTAATTTTTATGGACACTATAATGACATGTATGGTACTGGATGATTGGTGGAAAGCGAATGTGATACTGATATACAAAAAGGGGAAACAAAGTAGATCCTGTTTATCGTATTCATTAACAACATAGAGAGTGGAATAAATTGTTCGATTTTGTTTTTTGCGGTTGATACCAAACTGTGTAGGGCAGTAAATTCTAAACAGGAGATATTTGCACTTCAACAGGATCTTGATAAAATTGTGACATGGGCTACAAGATGGCAAATGCAATTTAATATTGAAAAATTTAAGGTAATGTACACGGGACCAAAGAACATGTGTGCAAACTACAACTTGGGGGGTGTTACATTAGGAAAGTCGAACATAGAAAAAGACCTGGGGGTGCTCATAGATCACAGATTTGGCAAAAATATGCAATGCCAAGCAGCAGCCAGCAAACAAGGATACTGGTGTGCGTCAAAAGAGGGATTATAGCAGTTTTGGTCGCCAACTCTCAGGAAAGAAGTCCTCAAGCTGGAGAGAGTCCAGAAAAGGGCTACAAAATTAATTAAAGGGACAGTCCTCCTTTAAGGACAGGGCCTCAGTTATGAAAACCACCTTAAAAAATTAAACTTATTTTCCTTAGAAAAGAGGCGACTACGAGGGGACCTTATTGCAGTCTTCAAAATCATCAATGGGGACCATAATATTTGAAACAAGCTGTTTATACAAAAAACAGTACTGAGAACACAAGTACATAAGAAGAGGTGAGAAGAAAGGAGTTCAATCTTAGGGTACGTAAAGGCTTTTTTACTGTGAGAGTAGTAAAACTGTGGAATTCCCTTCCACAGGTAGTGGTATCCACTGATAGTATAGGTAAATTCAAGAAACTTCTCGATTAGTTTTTTCTTTCACTTTTATTTGGTTTGTTGATTAGTGCTGTGCCAGAGTTAAATTAATTTTTATGGTTTTTTTTTACCTATTACGTTTAAAACCATACAAATTATTTTTTGCTATTTACCTTCACTTTAAGTCTAACTTATTACGGACAGTTTTTTTCATTTAGTTTTGGAGTGTTTACATTTCTTTAATTTTTAGTTTAATCCATGACTTCAGTGGGGAGAGTTTCCTTCACCTCCCTTCACTGGGATAACCATACTAAAATTGGGGAGTAGTTCTCTCTGATAATGGGAGTCAGAGACAGCAATAAAAATGATGTGAGAAGTTCTAACCTGTCCATGTTGCTTATAGAGACACAATAAAGACAAGAATGGCAAATAAAACATGGCAGTCTGTAATCCTTCCCAACTCTATACAAAAATAAATAAATAAAATGTTTTTGGTGTTGGGCTTTAACTTACAGTTTAGCACTCTCTTGCTTTCTAAAGTTCAGTAACCTCTGAACATTTTCTTCCTGAGAGTTATGACAATCTTAAACATTATTATTATTATTATTATTATATTCTATGTTGTGCTGGCATATTATACAGTCCTATTTATATTGTGATAATATATTCTGCACTTAGAGGAAAACACCTCATAACAACAAATGAATAAAGTTATTTCGACCAGAATCCAAGCAGGAATGTAGGTTGTTTTCTTTTAATCAAATATAGACTTTGTTGATGTCACTCTTCAAGTTGCTATATATAGCTATAATTGTATTGAAAGTAAAATGCTGCATTGAATGTACAATATCACTGTGATTTTATAGCATCGTTATACATTTTTGCAGCAATAAACTAAGTTAATGCTACAATTACTGTTGCCAGATGGGAGAAAGGTCACACAGATACAGGGCTCATGCTGAATGCATCACTGTACCTCCTTTTGCAAATATGTTTTTCTTTTACTGAAGGAGCTTTCTCATGTCTGAAATTCTTGAATAGCTGCACACAGAATGCTTTGATTAATCATAATAACAAAGGGAAATGTTTATGTTGAAGAGCATTTTATCTAACAACCAGATGATTTTGTACGGAAAAAAGAACACATTTATACACAAATCAAACTATGAATCCTGTTTTCTTCTTTTTCTTGAGGGCAAATGCAAGTATAACTCTGTGTAACCTTAAGCAAGAACAAAATGGCAATACTCTTTTATTTACCAAAATAGCAAGACAAGTACAAACTAATGCAGGGAGACAATAGGGCCAGCTCCAAGTATAAAAAATTTACAACATTGTTAGTTTGGCTCCAAAAGAATATACACAACTCGTGTACAATATTGGAAGCAGAACTCTGGGTACACATTTTATAAACCCTTGCAGTTCGGCTACCCCCACACTGCAAGGGTTAACTACTCATTTTTGTCTAGGTTAAAAAAAAGTTATACTCACCCGATCCTCGGAGTTAGCCGCCTCCCTCCAGCTTGTCTCCTCTGCTGTAGCGATGGTATGCCACTTGGCATCCTCACATTCTATACACTGTGTAGGGGGAAGTCAGAAGGACTAGTCTAAGAGCCATCTGGCTCTGAAGATCAGGTGAGTATAACTTTTTAACCTAGACAAAATCAAGCTGTTAATCCTTGCAGTGTGGGGGTAGACCCACTGCAAGGGTTAATAAAATGTATGCCCGAAGCTCTTCTTTAAAGAATAAGTGTATTTTATGATAAGGTACAATTATTCTGGTTGCCTGACTGCCCTCCCAAACCACTTTGAATTTGTTTTTCAAGCCTGGAGATAGTCACATGATGATCTACAGTGTCAGATTCAGGGAAGTAATGTATCTGGAGTGGGGGAGAGTTGGATATTTTTTATCAGAGGGGCTAAGCAGGCAGGCTAAATATTTCTTATGTGAAAACATTTGATTTCAGAAAAACATAGATCTCCACAGAAAGTAAAAATAGCTGTATGTTAAAGGAAAACTGTTCTAACAGTGATGTACGGCTGATTTCAGCCGATGTACGACTGAAATTAGCCGTACCAGCCTGACGTGCATAGCCAAACAGTGTTCGGCTCACTTCCCTTCTGATCGGTCATTCACTCGGCTGCCCTCGGCAGCTTTGTGAATAGACCCCATAGACTGCTTTGTTGTCATTCTGAATGCACCAGGTATACATCTGTATCTTTGCTGCCACAGAACACAGTTTATTTTAGTATTTCATTAGTTTTTGGTTTGTTTCAATGTACCGCCTCTTCTGTGTTGTAGTTAGATGAGTCCTTACCTAGATACTCCTTTCTTCTCCATGCTCTAGAGTCAGTTTCTGTTTTATCTAGAGTATGAAAGCTTTAGAAAAGTAGTTTTACCATACAAGAAAGGACCAAAAATACTATCTGCATCTCACGTGGAAATAAATCACACTGGATTCTACTTCTAACAGGGTTATTCACAAAAGGGTGACGGGTTTGGAGAAGGCAGGAGAAGTAAACAATCTAGGCCAAAATAGCTGAATTGGAAAGTGAGCTGAGTTGAAGAATGTTTTCAAATCAGTTATGTTGTCCTAGATTGTTCACTTCTCCTGCCTTCTCCAAACTCTTCACCCTTTTGTGAATAACCCTGTAAGTCCTCTTGGGGAGTTATACTGCCTGTGTACCTTCTTAAGTCAGTAAGTTTCCATACTGTGAGTACAGACTTGGTCTCAGGAGGTACTATATGTTTTGTGCACAAAGTAACATTTTAAACAGACCAGTCACTAGCTCCAAAACAAAACTTCTGATCTGCATGCTTCTTCTGGGTCAATGACTCAATGACACAAAGGGGTTGATTTACTAACCTTATAAACACACCACGAACATGTATACACCTCTGTAGTGTGTTCCCTCCCAGCATGATCTATGGGTGGAATCTAAACACCTTTGTAGTGTGTACACACCCAGCAGGTGTGTTGTGCAAAGCCAAGCATGAATTGCAAGGTGATGTTGTGTAAATTAGCTCTATGTTGTGTTGCTTGCGTTGATGAATGCAGGAATGTAAATGCATGAGCTAACCATTTTTGTCTAAACTGTGAAGCAGCATTATATATGCATCATGTGCATGATTTTTCCATATATGGCATTAGTGGAAATATGCTTTTAGAAACTTTTGGTTGATAAATACGTTTTGCTGTGTGAAAATCACACGCATCTGGTGCGTGTGTTTAGGTTAGTAAATCACCCCCAAAGTATCTAAGCCATTTAATCATGCTGCTACATTTGTCAGTTAAAAACCATGGTCATGCAACTGACATTTTTTGTAAAAACCTGGCCAAGTCCATACAGTAGAGTGAGTCTCAGCAGAGCGAGTTTGTCTTAGTGGTCCCAATTCAGAAGGCAGAAACAGGGATTAGAGAGTGGATTAAAGAAAATAGTGCTTGTCCTACTTTCCTCCGATTCTTCTCACTTCCTAGTGGCACAGAAAACGGATATTGCACTGTTGCATAAATAATGTATAGTTCTCCAAGGTACTTTTTATCATCTTTTTCAAGAAGTTACACTGTACTTACAAATTGTACTTTTTCAAAGAAAATAAAAATGTGTTGAAAGAATTAAGCAAGCATATTTCATAACAACCAAGCAGCATAACAATTAAATAATTATATATAATAGTTACATAGTATTTTAGGTTGAATAGAGACACAGTTCCATCAAGTTCAACCTTTGTGTGTCTGTCTGTGTTGTGCATTCATGTCTGTATATGAGTCCCTGTGTGGTCTTAGTTTTTAAGAGTACCTGCACCCCTGTATATTCCATTTTCTAAAGACGGAATCTAATTGATTTTTGAATGATTCAATACTGTCTGCTGATACCACTGCTTGTGGAAGAGAGTTCCAAAATGTAACCACTCTGATTGAAAAGAAGCCCCTACGCCCTGTGTGGCTAAATCTTTTCTCCACCAATTTTAGGTGGTGGTCATTATTTTACAACTATCAGGATTATTTAAAAGGGTAACTCCACTGTAAAAAATAACAATGAAAACATCTTAAACAATGAATATAGCAATATAGAATATATAATTAAAGGAGAACTATGAGGTAAGTGAAAATCTCTCAGCCCATAGTTTGAGTCAACGTGTGTCAATGAAACTGTCACACGTCGGCTCAATAGATCGGGAAGTGAGCGGACGCATACTGTCGCTCGCTCACTTCTCAATCATCTCCCTGCAGAGAGCGATGACTGTCAGTCATCACCCCGCAGGGATTCCCCCCTCCCCGCTCTGATCCTCCAGCGCTGACTGGAGGAATGGACATGGGAGGGGGCGGGCACAGCTGGCTCTGCCTCTAGATAGGCAGAGCCAGCTGTCATTCACGCAGCTGGGTGGATCTCGACAGCATTGTCAAGATCTGTCCTGGCTGCGGTGGTCTTAGTATACCACAAGCTATAGCTTGCGATATACTGAGCATTGGGTCACGGGAGGACGCTAGTATATGTCCTCCCGTGACCCTTAAGAAAACAATGTAGAAAAACACTTACCCAAAGTTCTCTTTTAATGCACAAACCATTTTGTAATGTAGTGTTATTAAAAAAAATTACCTTTCCATCTAAAACTGTAGTTGCTATAATACCTGGACATGTTCTGTACACAGTTGATGTAAAGAACTCTTGCAGAACTGTCACTTTCCACTTCTGTGATTGTCTGACTGATTTTGCCAGAAGTCTTCACTAAGATACAA
Organism: Nanorana parkeri; assembly: GCF_000935625.1. Classification (NCBI taxonomy): domain Eukaryota; kingdom Metazoa; phylum Chordata; class Amphibia; order Anura; family Dicroglossidae; genus Nanorana; species Nanorana parkeri. Next base: position 275,646 of record NW_017307267.1, on the reverse strand, counting down.
GTACCAGTTTAGCAATAGCAATTTCGATTTTGATGAAATACTCTTTAAGGGTTAATTACTACTAAAGGGATGCCGACACTGCACCTTTCCCTATTACAACACAGGAAACCCACTAGCTGATTATGATGAACCCAGACCCTCTCATTCAGGGCCTGTTCACATGATTTTCAGGTCCTGATCAGAACCGGATCAGGTGCGGATCTGCAGACGCGGTGCTATGTGTTTTTTTTTTCTAAACTCCATATGAAAAACGCTAACTAGTATGCTGCAATGTTGATTCTCTGGGTTACTCTGGGAATGCTCAGATTCCTGTAGGCTGTTATTTAAAAGTAATTGAAGAAATGTAGGGGTCTGTTCACTAAGCTTCCGTAGGCAGCCGAGTGAACGACCGACCTGAAGCGACCTGAAGCGAAGTGAGCCGAACGCTGTTTGGCTATTCACTTCAGGCTGGTATGGCTTATTTCAGCCGTATGTCGGCTGAAATCAGCCGTGCATCGGGTGGCTTCATGTGGCTTTGGGTCGGCCGAACATGCGACCCGAAGTGCAGAAGGAGTCCGACTTAGCCTATCCAACATCTGGATCAGCTAAGCCGAACCTCCGGCAGGCTACTTGCTGCAGTTCGGTCTATTCTTATAGATGCCGAACAGCAGTGAGTGAATAGCCGAATGCCGCTGAGCGGCATTCGGCTCGGCTGTTCTGCTCGGTCCCTCTATGAGACCGAGCAGAACAGAAAAATTGTTTAAAAAGGAGAAAAAAAAAATAGAAAACGATTGTGCGGAGCTAGCAATGACAGCAAGCTCCGCCCAACTGCTGTCGTCAAAAAAAAATCACCATAGGAATGCATTGCTAGATTCCTATTGGCTATTTCAATTTACAATAGCCAATAGCAAACTAGCTATTGCACCCACCCTCTGCTGCGGTCATTCACTAGTGGGGACCTGATTGAGAACTGCAGCAGTGGGCGGGTGCAATAGCTAGTTTGCTATTGCAAATTGAAATAGCCAATAGGAATCTAGCAATGCATTCCTATGGTGAAATTGTTTTTTTTTATTCTGACGCCAGCCAACGGCTCCGTGTCAGAATAAAAAAAAGAAAAAGCAGTGTTTTTCTCCTGCGGGAGAGTCCCGGAGCGCCCGGGAGAGTTAGGCTATCTGGAGATCAGTTTCCCTGGTTAGCTGTTAACTAGGAATGCTGATCTCTCTGCAAGTGGCCGGAGCCAGCCGTAAGATCAAGGCTGGCTCCGCCCAGCTGTCAGAAGTAGGCTGTCAGGCGGCCAAATGGCCGGCCGCTCGGCCAGCTTCGGCTTTCACCTCGGCTCAGTCGAGCCAAAGCATATGCCTTCGGCTCGACTGAGCCGCCTGGCCGACTTCGGGAGCTGTACGGGCTATACTGAATAGCCCATACAGCAGCCCTTTGGTTCTACTGAACCGAAGGGGTCCTGTGGCCGAAGCTAGCCAGGATCAGCCAAAGCTACGGCTAGATCCTTCGGCTGCTTCGTGAATAGACCTCGTAGTGAGGAAAGGAAAAAACACAAAAAGGCAAAAGATAACGTGACTCACTAAGCTTCTCAGGAAATATTTCTAAAGTATGCAAGTTTCAATGTTCACTCCAACAACCTAATTTGAATTGAATTTAATAAACTGCATACTTGCTGTACATCCTAGCATGTGTTAACTGGGGTTCTGGGGTCACATGATTGTATACTATAACTGTGTAATTTTCTCTCTATGTATTATCCTGATTTACTAATGTTAAAATTACACTGCCAGTAAGAGTAGGAAATTATCAGCTTCCCTTAAGAAAATTAAGCTTATTTGCTTGAATAGACAAACTTGGTCATCCAAATTAATGATTTTCAGAGAATGGCTTACTATGTGTGATCAATTAATAGATAATTAAAGAATCATTTTTACCAAGGCTTAGCTCTTATAATTGGTTGTCACAGTTCTTTTCCCCAGGTACCTACTGTAAACCTACTGTATTATCATGGTATATATTGCAGTCTTCTTTCAGGTCTGCTTCCTTGTAGTGTCAGTTGAACTGGGTTAGCCACTTTTGAATTCTTCTCTATCTGATATTTCATTCTGGTGTGCAGTTACATAAATTTGATGTAGTTTATTTAGAATAGATCAATAAAATGCATGTTTTCTCTCCAAAATAACAGAGGCACACATGATCTGTGTATTTTAGATTTTGAAATAAACTATTTGAAATTGTACTGCATATGCTGCTCTTTCCACTTTCCACTTTAAATTACTTTAAGCACAAGGTTTAGAAAAATAAATATATATCTAAAATTAAACAAGGAATATTTGGAAAAACTCTATTTAACCTAACTTTACTGATAGATACTGACACTGTATAGTCATATAAAATGAAAGAGTGTCGTAGACAGAATTCAATTCGATGCAACACCTATCCTAGAAGAAAAAGGTTAAGGTGCACCCATATAGCATAATGCCAAGGAAACTGCTAATCCTATATCAGGTATTATGCTATATGGGTGCACCTTAACCTTTTTCTTCTAGGATGGGTGTGGTATCAAATTTAATTCTGTCTACAACAAGAGTGGACTTAAAAAAACACCAAGAGGGTTGTTCACTAAGCCGAACAACGAACAACGCTAGGCTAATCACTACGGCTCTGTATGGCTGATTCCAGCCTCCAGCTGCCTTGCTCTGCACATTCAGCTGAGCCGAAGTGCAGAAGCCATTTGACTCAGCTGATCCAACATTTGGTTCGGCTGAGCTGAAGCTCCGGCAGTTCACTCTCTGCCATTCACCCCCATTCTCATAGGGGTCAAACGGCAGTGAGTAAATAGGTAGGGTGCTTCGAGGTAGCTAGCAGAATAGAAAAAATGTAAACGAATGAAAAAAATGTTAACAAATTATTTAAATGTAAAAAAAGAAAATTAAAAAATGTTAAATAAATAAAAATAATAAAAACAAAATGTCAAGAAAAGAAAAAAATTATGCCCCCCCCC
>NW_017307267.1:270142-272569 GCF_000935625.1 Nanorana parkeri | reverse complement strand
CCCCCCCCCCCCCCTCCCAATTCATACCAGCCCCTCTAGGTCTGGTAGGAAAGTAAGGAGGGAACCCAAGTAAAAAAAAGTGTTTGGTGTTCCCCCCAAAAGTAATACCAGGCCCTTTATAAGGAGGAACCCCACCCCCAAAATGGGGGGGAAACATAGGGGTAACATTTTCACTGAGACCTGAATGATCGCTCTGTTTTATGGCATAGCATTACTGCATCCTGGTTGAGCTCCCTGCTCACAGAATAGAGGTGGCCATGCTGGTGGCTGCAGACATAGAGGTGTCATATAATGTTAGTTTTAATGTAATAGCAGGCAAAGGGAAATCTCCCCATTGGAGTCACTAACAGAAAGAAAATGACAGATATTTTTTACTTTTTTACAAAACTAAGCACATGTTTTTACTGCAGCAGTGGGCGGGTGCAATAGCTAGTTTGCTATTGCAAATTGAAATAGCCAATAGGAATCTAGCAATGCATTCCTATGGTGAAATTGTTTTTTTTTATTCTGACGCCAGCCAACGGCTCCGTGTCAGAATAAAAAAAAGAAAAAGCAGTGTTTTTCTCCTGCGGGAGAGTCCCGGAGCGCCCGGGAGAGTTAGGCTATCTGGAGATCAGTTTCCCTGGTTAGCTGTTAACTAGGAATGCTGATCTCTCTGCAAGTGGCCGGAGCCAGCCGTAAGATCAAGGCTGGCTCCGCCCAGCTGTCAGAAGTAGGCTGTCAGGCGGCCAAATGGCCGGCCGCTCGGCCAGCTTCGGCTTTCACCTCGGCTCAGTCGAGCCAAAGCATATGCCTTCGGCTCGACTGAGCCGCCTGGCCGACTTCGGGAGCTGTACGGGCTATACTGAATAGCCCATACAGCAGCCCTTTGGTTCTACTGAACCGAAGGGGTCCTGTGGCCGAAGCTAGCCAGGATCAGCCAAAGCTACGGCTAGATCCTTCGGCTGCTTCGTGAATAGACCTCGTAGTGAGGAAAGGAAAAAACACAAAAAGGCAAAAGATAACGTGACTCACTAAGCTTCTCAGGAAATATTTCTAAAGTATGCAAGTTTCAATGTTCACTCCAACAACCTAATTTGAATTGAATTTAATAAACTGCATACTTGCTGTACATCCTAGCATGTGTTAACTGGGGTTCTGGGGTCACATGATTGTATACTATAACTGTGTAATTTTCTCTCTATGTATTATCCTGATTTACTAATGTTAAAATTACACTGCCAGTAAGAGTAGGAAATTATCAGCTTCCCTTAAGAAAATTAAGCTTATTTGCTTGAATAGACAAACTTGGTCATCCAAATTAATGATTTTCAGAGAATGGCTTACTATGTGTGATCAATTAATAGATAATTAAAGAATCATTTTTACCAAGGCTTAGCTCTTATAATTGGTTGTCACAGTTCTTTTCCCCAGGTACCTACTGTAAACCTACTGTATTATCATGGTATATATTGCAGTCTTCTTTCAGGTCTGCTTCCTTGTAGTGTCAGTTGAACTGGGTTAGCCACTTTTGAATTCTTCTCTATCTGATATTTCATTCTGGTGTGCAGTTACATAAATTTGATGTAGTTTATTTAGAATAGATCAATAAAATGCATGTTTTCTCTCCAAAATAACAGAGGCACACATGATCTGTGTATTTTAGATTTTGAAATAAACTATTTGAAATTGTACTGCATATGCTGCTCTTTCCACTTTCCACTTTAAATTACTTTAAGCACAAGGTTTAGAAAAATAAATATATATCTAAAATTAAACAAGGAATATTTGGAAAAACTCTATTTAACCTAACTTTACTGATAGATACTGACACTGTATAGTCATATAAAATGAAAGAGTGTCGTAGACAGAATTCAATTCGATGCAACACCTATCCTAGAAGAAAAAGGTTAAGGTGCACCCATATAGCATAATGCCAAGGAAACTGCTAATCCTATATCAGGTATTATGCTATATGGGTGCACCTTAACCTTTTTCTTCTAGGATGGGTGTGGTATCAAATTTAATTCTGTCTACAACAAGAGTGGACTTAAAAAAACACCAAGAGGGTTGTTCACTAAGCCGAACAACGAACAACGCTAGGCTAATCACTACGGCTCTGTATGGCTGATTCCAGCCTCCAGCTGCCTTGCTCTGCACATTCAGCTGAGCCGAAGTGCAGAAGCCATTTGACTCAGCTGATCCAACATTTGGTTCGGCTGAGCTGAAGCTCCGGCAGTTCACTCTCTGCCATTCACCCCCATTCTCATAGGGGTCAAACGGCAGTGAGTAAATAGGTAGGGTGCTTCGAGGTAGCTAGCAGAATAGAAAAAATGTAAACGAATGAAAAAAATGTTAACAAATTATTTAAATGTAAAAAAAGAAAATTAAAAAATGTTAAATAAATAAAAATAATAAAAACAAAATGTCAAGAAAAGAAACAAATTA
>NW_017307267.1:232311-270125 GCF_000935625.1 Nanorana parkeri | reverse complement strand
CCCCCCCCCCCCCCTCCCAATTCATACCAGCCCCTCTAGGTCTGGTAGGAAAGTAAGGAGGGAACCCAAGTAAAAAAAAGTGTTTGGTGTTCCCCCCAAAAGTAATACCAGGCCCTTTATAAGGAGGAACCCCACCCCCAAAATGGGGGGGAAACATAGGGGTAACATTTTCACTGAGACCTGAATGATCGCTCTGTTTTATGGCATAGCATTACTGCATCCTGGTTGAGCTCCCTGCTCACAGAATAGAGGTGGCCATGCTGGTGGCTGCAGACATAGAGGTGTCATATAATGTTAGTTTTAATGTAATAGCAGGCAAAGGGAAATCTCCCCATTGGAGTCACTAACAGAAAGAAAATGACAGATATTTTTTACTTTTTTACAAAACTAAGCACATGTTTTGTGTTAACATGAGCTACATACACACATATCCATTTCTTAAACCTTTTTGTTTAATTAAATTGTTAAATTACTACTGTTGCTACAGCACATTGTGATGTATTATAGTGTGTCATAATGCTCTGTGCTGTGTGAAAATGCAACGTGTCCTGCTTTTTTCTGCACACACTAATGCAGCGCATTGGTGTGCATTGAAACCATAGCACATAAAACACATTTTCAGCTCTTGCATTAGGACTGTTTTGGGCAACACAGCCCAATACAGCCTAATGCTGCTGCTGCGAACAAGTCCTTGGTTTTAGTTTGGTGGTTTAGAATCTAAATGTGAATGTTTAGAGCTATACTGTATATACCACAAGACTTGTGGTTAAGCTTCTAGGAGACCGGATAACAACAAAGTTTGGTATTGAGGGCATATGCTCCAATTCTCTATAATCTCCAAAGCCACATTTATGTTTGAAAGTGAAAACTATTCTGTTGGCAGACTAACTGAATTTTGACCTTCTTCTTGGCAACTATGGGCATTGCGTCCTCCTGGCCAAAGAGGAGAGGGACCTTCTGGCTTGTTAACAGTGCCCAGTTCAAAGGACTGTATCTCTGATGGTATAGCGGTGCATTAGTACATATGGAAGCGGCAACCTGCACATCTGCAAAGGCACCATCAATGCTGAAAGATATATCCAGGTTTTAGAGCAGCATATGCTCCCATCCAGATGATGTCTTTTTCAGTGAAGGCCTTGCATATTTTAGCAGGACAATACTAAACAACATACTGCATCTATGACTACAGCATGGCTTTATAGTAGAAAAGTCTGGGTGCTTAACTGGCCTGCCTGCAGTCCAGACCTTTCGAATTATTTATAAATAGTGCTAATATGTTGCGCTAGGTATTGTTAATACTCTAAATCCAACAACAACATTTGAATATAAAAAAATAATTATTAATCATCTAAATCCAACACCAACATTTGTATGTAAATAAATTATTAAATGAGCATGTGTGATAATTAATTGAAATTGGTGATTATTATTCAGTATATCAACCTTTGTGTGCAATCGCAAAAGTGTATTATGTGTCGGTGGATGACAAAAAATCAGTTTGTTCATCCACTACTACGCAAATGTATTTGAATTAATACATTAGTAAAAAGTGGTTGGTTCTGTGAAAGAAAAAAACATTTTTTGTAAAGAAAACCGTGTATTGTGAGCCGGTGGGCGACAGAAACACTTAGATTTGTTCATCCACTAATATAATATATCGTGAAAACCGTGAAAGAGTGTATTAAATATTCAAACTCTTACAATAGTATAACAGTGTTTATATCATTGAATGTGACTTTGTGTCAATGTCTGCGAATGAATTGTTGTACGTGATCGGTCAATTTATTCTGTGCCGATTATATTAAATAACGTGAATGTGCAATCACATGGGAGAAATATGGGCTCCATTATGGATGGGACAATGAGGGAGGCCTCCCCTTGCACCCCTCCAAGATACTGGATGCATTAATTTAAATGCCGAGATCTGCAAGCGAGGACGGCACCCATAAGCAACCCCAGATCTGGGGTACACTCACAACTGAGAAACTAAAAAAGGGGTCAATCTTATGTCAACACAATTCAGTCTTCACATAAGGTCAGTCCTTATGTTAACACAGTTCAGTCAAACAGTCCTCTGCTTCACCCCAACTATAGATAGTAATGTGTGGGTGATGTTGTTACTTATCTGTCCTCCTGGATTTCACCTAGGGTTACGTGATTGAAAATGGATAGGTTTCAGAAGAGTCTCTTCAATAATCACTTGTAATTATGGTGTATCGTCCATTTTCACACTCTCCTTCCCCTCCGGTTAACCCCTCTTGCACCGCATATTATTATTATTATTATTATACAGGATTTATATAGCGCCAATAGTTTGCACAGCGCTTTACAATGTAAGGAAGACATTACAGTCACAATACAATTTAAGACAAGATGGTAAGGAGGGCCCTGCCCGTGAGGGCTTACAATCTAAAAGGGAGGGGCAAGTGATACATGAGGAGGTAGCAATGCTGGGATGATTGTTTGAGAAAGTGCATATGCAGCGATATCCATCCACCGAGGTTTTCAAAAGCAGGAAAAGGGTAAAAGTGCAGCGATTTTAAAACATTTATTTCAAACCAAAATTTCCGCACTTACAGGAACAGAGAATATAAAAGCATTGAGTGGTAGGAACACTCAGCCATACGAGCCTTATGGTCTATACGAGACGGAGCCGGTATTGCCCTTGACAAATTTTTGCAGATATGTTGCTGCTAACAATTTCAAAATTACCTTATCTGTTTCTTGAAATGGTAAATTTTCTAAGTTTAAACATTTGATAAGTTTTCTATTTTCTAGTGTGAATAAAATAAAGGGTTTATGAGATTTGTAAATCATTGCATTCTGTTTTTATGTGGATTTTACAATGCGTCCCAACTTTTGTGGAATTTGAGTTGTAATAGAGTCCAATCACTTCTCACCTCCCGTTTGCAAATATATGTCTTTCAATTGATGGAGAATAGAAATTCACACCAAACTAATAATACAAAAAAATACTAAATGCAACACCCTATTGCAAATGAAAAAAAGCTAAAACTATGCCTTTCATTTGAATAATGATGTATTAATAACTGTGGCAATGATGTATTAATAACTGTGGCATTGATCTGGATAGCATTGTTGTATCTCCTGTGGCACTGATCTGATGAAGTGTAATTACTTTATCTGCTATGGGCTTGTCATAGGCATTGTTCTTTTATATACTAAGGCATTGATCCCAGCATTATTGATTCCACTATAGCATTGATGTAAATGTCATTTTAAAGTAAAACTTTTAAACAAAAGACACAATTTGGTAATGAATAAGCCAGAAAATTATGCTTTCCTTTGTTATGTAGTACATCATATAACAGAAAAGAGAGATACATATTACTTTTAAAATAATACAACTCAAAGGCCTTCATCCAACATAAAAACTTTCCAAGTGTCTAGTAAATTTGCACTGAGTAAAAATGTATCTCTGCTGTCACAGAAAAGGAAGTATTGCTAATGATGGGTCTGGCAAAAAGTGCTATAGTAAAAATTGTGAAAAAGGGCTACTTATAACTTGATAACCTCTAATTCTTGTTATTATTACTGAATTCATAATATTTACAGAACATTTGTTATTACTAAGGATATGGTTAGCAATGTTTAATTTGCATTTACTACAAATTATTTGTTTTATTGTAGCCATAGACAGAAAGTTACCATGTCGATGATTTATAAACAGAATCAAATTGCCAGCTCAGAAATATTTTCTGCAAATACATGTGAAGCTAAGGGGGTGATTTACTAACCTAAACACACGCACGCACCAGGTGCGTGTGATTTTCACACACCAAAACGTATTTATCAACCCAAAAGTCTCTAAAAGCATATTTCCACTAATGCCATATATGGACAAATCCTGCACATGATGCATATATAATGCTGCTTCACAGTTTAGACAAAAATGGTTAGCTCATGCATTTACATTCCTGCATTCACCAACGCAAGCATCACAATGTAGAGCTAATTTACACAACATCACCTTGCAATTCATGCTTGGCTTTGCACAACACACCTGCTGGGTGTGTACACACTACAAAGGTGTTTAGATTCCACCCATAGATCATGCTGGGAGGGAACACGCTACAGAGGTGTATACATGTTTGTGGTGTGTTTATAAGGTTAGTAAATCAACCCCTAAGAGTGAGCTTCGGGTTTGGGTCAAACCCAAGTCATTTGCAGTGGTCTTTATTTGGCAGGGTAAAAAAATCAAAGTGATGCGTTCTTTTCTTTGGCGTCACAAACATCTATTTGGAATGAGCTTCCCTAACACAAAAGACTACTATCAAGCCTCTCAACTAGATGAGCTCAAAGCTTAGTTTCAAACGCCAACCCAAAAACTGTGGTTCGTTTCAGACCAAAATTTTATCCCTAAAGTAGATCTCAGAACATGGTTAATTGCTTTGTCCCTGGACAAAAAACTTAAACCTCCTGATTACGTCACTTTATTATCTATCCTTAAGGAATGGCTTCTTCTGACTAGCCGTAAGGATCCTAACATCCCCCTACATGAAGTCCCCATCCCACCTGGTACATACTATTTATTCTACCCCTCTAACTCGTATCTTGTCAAAAAAAGGGGATTTCATTATCTTCCCTCCTCTAATGACCTCTCCACTCCCCTTGATAAATATAGTTTTTCCAAATTTCCCATTATTGCATACTGTATCTAATGGTTTTACATCCCTATTGATAACTACAAAGGCTTGGGATTTACTTCAACAAACCCACTATCATAATTATCATAATGGTGGCATCTCTAGATTCTATAATTTGTTCCATAATAAATTGGAATTTATTGAAGCCCACATGTGCTTAAATGGGAAGCAAACCTGAACCTAAATATCTCCACCTCCAATTAAAGCTAATGCATCTCACTCTTAGTGCATAGTCCATTGGGAAGTTTGTTTCTCAAAAAATACTTTCCAGGGGGGGTGGCAGGCGCATGGCAGAGTGAGTCGCATCTTTCCTCTGCTCCCATGCATGGTTACAGCCTTTCTACAGCTCTATTAGCAACCTAAGCGCCTGATGGGTACTAAAAGACACCCCAAGACAACCCCGGGCACAGGTGGACGTAAATCGGGGAAGCTCTCCACCTTCTTCCAGGCCTCGCAGAAGTCGCCGCATTCACCTGCGGCCCCCCCGGCTGTATCGGGCCTATCAGACCGGGCCCGGACCTCGCCACGTGTGGACTCCCCTGTTACATAGTTATTCGCTCTCTTGTCCTTGACGTGTTGTTTTACAGTTTTAAAACTGGCAAGTCCCCGGGCCGGTGTGTCCTCCCCTCGGTTAGACCTTCCCCACTCCCCATTGATGGCCTCGGTGTCGGAGGAGTCCGTGGACCCTGCAGATTTTAGCTGGGAAGAGGGTGAGGACGACCTGAAGGCCTTGGGCCCACGGTCAGCCACCCCTAACCGCTCGAGAGATGTCATCTGCAGGGTGCACTTCTATTTGGTGAAGGAAGCGGTGATGTCGGCGGCCCGAGCATCTGATGAGATTCAGTTTAATGGCTCTCCTTCTGGCGGACCTCTCTCGCCGTACCCTCCAGATACGCAGGGCCCTCAAACCCCTTTTGGAAGTGCTCCGTGCCAACAGCATTACCTATCGCTGGGGATATCCATTCCACCTGATCGCATCCCACGATGGAAAATCCACGATCTTCCGCCATCTGGGTGACCTCCTGCGGTTCCTCTGATTTTTTCAACTGGCCCAGGTCTCCCTGCCGGATTGGTCTTATACCACGAGCTTTCCTGATGTACCGGTCCGTGAACATTGGCAGACAAAGTCTCCTCGCAGATCCACTTCCTCTGCAACCTCGGTGAAGTGATTTGTTTTCCTCCCTACAGGTGGCTTTACTAGTAAAGAGCCCGAGGCTTCTGTCTCCTAGCAAAATGTTCCTCACAGTTTGAGAACAATGCTTTATCCCGTTCTCTATATTTCAGGAACTTCTAACACCCCGACTCTTTGACGACGGGGTGTCTGTTCACAGTTACCGATCCCGTTGGTATTAACGTTTACGTTTCAGATTGTGCTTCCAAACTGATGTGCCTTGTTCTGTTTACATCGTTCACCATACAGTGCATAACCCCATCTTTACTTTAGTTTGCATATGCGTTTATTATTGCTAGGCTGGTGGTGGGGTGCCGCCCACGAGCAGATTTCTCATCTGATCGCTCCGTTTGGGCCCCCCTGCCCCCACACTAGGTCACCCACGTGACAGTATGTGTTTTGGCCATATGGCCGGCTTTAGTAGTTTGGGTTCTCTACCTGGAGCCTGCCCTTTCGGACATGGCTCTGTGGTACAGTACTGTGTTGTCTGTTCTCTGTGTTCCTGGGGCGGTGCAAACCATTGACCTATCATGTTTTTATCACCATTATGCTGGCTACTATGCTCTTCCATGTCCCTGTCAATAAGTTCCTTTAATGTGAAAGGGTTTAATCACGCCTCTAAACGACCCTAGATTCTTTATCACATGCATAAACAAAAGGTTGATATTGTGCTCCTTCAGGAGACGAACTTCTACGCTGGGAAACACCCAGCCTGCTCCCAACGCTACTATAGAGAGTGGTTCCACAGCACTAATCCCTCTACTAAATCTAAGGGCGTCTCCATTTGGATTCACAAAACTTGTAAGATTCATGTACTCGACCCTGCTATTGACCCCCTCGGGCGGTATGTTTTTTTGAATATCTATTTGCCTAATTTTTCCCAGGTTTCCGCTTGTCTGCGTTATCTGACGATACTGGAGTCCTTCGCTGAGGGTGCCATAGTTCTGGGTGGCGACTTCAACCTACCTCTAGACCCACGCAGAGACTCCTCCTCTGGTAAAAGTTCCATCTCGATTTCAGACCTACGTAAGTTGAAATCTAAACTTGCCTCCATGCACCTTCTTGAACTTTGGTGGACTCTACATCCTGAAGTCATTGACTACACTTTTTTCTCACATGCACATAACTCTTACAGTAGGATAGACTACATATTTGTCTCTCAAACCTTACTTAACGCCTCTCCGGGTATAAGCATTAGACCACGCGTGTGGTCAGACCACGCACCGTTGTTTTGTTCCCTCCGCTTCTCTGTGATGCCGCCCACTTCCCCCTTTTGGAGGCTGAATGATAATCTCCTCTATGACACGGTGTGCTGTGCGGAGATCAGGCAGACCATCTCTAATTTTCAGCAGCATCATGCTAATGACCCGACCTCTCTTCCCATTAAGTGGGAAACCCTCAAATGCGTATTAAGGGGAATCCTTGTCAAGCACGGTGCCCGGCTTAAGAAATAGAGGTCCCAGCAAATTACCTCTTTATTAGTGAGCGATGATTCCACGGGGTTAGAACTACTGAATGCCCCTAAACAATTGCTGGATCTCCTGGATAAAGCATCTTTGTGTTACAGGGATCGCTACTTGAAGCGCACGTACAAATGCGGTAATAAATGCAGCTCCTTATTAGCCAGCACCATACACCCTCGCCAGGGCTTACACTCTGTTCTATCTATACGCTCCCCGGACGGTAACATTGTACACTCGAATACTGACATCCTAAATTCCTTTCACGATTACTATTCAAAGCTCTATAACTTAGACTCCCTTGAAACCACCCCTCCCCCTCTACGTTATACTACTGCTTTAACCAATTATCTGGCCTGGACACCCTTACCCTCCATACCCCCTGAGTCCTGCTCTACTCTTGATTCCCCCTTCACCACTGAGGAACTCACTAGAGCCATCAAAGCCACGAAAAATGGTAAAGCCCCAGGCCCTGATGGCTACACAGCGAGATTTTTTAAATGTTTTGCCCTGGAACTCTCCCCACTACTATTGGATGCCTTCAACTCTATCTCCCCTTCCTGTCCCTTTGCCCCTCAATCCTTATTAGCACATATCTCCCTGATACTAAAGCCGAGTAAGGACCCCTCCATACCTGGGAGTTACCGCCCGATCTCCTTATTGAATTGTGATATCAAGCTGTATGCTAAATTACTAGCCCTCCGCTTTCAACCTCTACTGCCCACCATCATCCATAATGACCAGGTTGGGTTTGTCCCCCTAAGGGAAGCGAGGGATAACACCTCCAAGACCATATCTCTGATTGACCATGTCCAGAAAAAGAAGGGGCCAGTCTGTATGCTCTCCTTGGACGCTGAAAAAGCGTTTGACAGGGTTGGCTGGCACTTCCTCCGCGCTTCACTGACTCAACTGGGGCTTGGTGTTCCGTTCATATCCAAAATGATGGCCTTATACTCTTCTCCGTATGCCTGTGTTTGCGCCAATGGCAGGCTCTCCGATCCTATTAAAATCTACAATGGCACCCGCCAGGGTTGCCCCCTATCCCCCTTGCTGTATGTGATCACAATGGAACATCTGGCTTCTGCCATCCGTGCAAACTCCTCTATACATGGGGTAACAATAGGTTCTAGTGAATTCAAGATGGGATTGTATGCTGATGACCTCCTCCTGTATATAACTCAACCAGACCTTTCTTTGCCCCGTCTTATGGAGGAACCTTCCACTTTCAGTTCTGTCAGCAATTTCAAAGTAAATGATGACAAATCGGAATTGCTTAATATATCTGTACCAAACCAAGTAGTCTCTTCCGTACGCTCCCGCTTCCCTTTTTCTTGTCAACCTTCCTCCCTTAAATATCTAGGTATCCACATACCCTCTGACCTGTCCCACCTATATGAACTTAACTACTCACCGCTTCTGCACAGGACGAGGGCGGACCTTCAATCTTGGAGATCCCGTCCCTTATCTTGGTTCGGACGCATGAATGTGCTCAAAATGGATGTTTTATCTAAATTTCGATATCTTTTCCAAACGCTACCAATACGCATACCCCGCTCCTTCTTTCTCAAGCTGCGGCATATCTTCCGAACGTTTGTTTGGAATGACGCCAAGCCCAGACTTAACTACCGCCTTTTGACACTGCCTAGATCCCAAGGGGGAGCTGGTCTGCCTGATTTCCTTCTATACTACAAAGCTTCCTTACTAACTAGGATACTGGACTGGTTCTATAGTGCACCACATAAAGAATGGGTGACCTTGGAATTTGCAAGCTCCCCGCTGTACCCCAAGGCGGCGCTGTAGACCCCTTTGCAGGACGTGAGCAGCAGCGCAGAGTGGCCCCTCCTTGTTTAATCTGTTTTATGGTGCTGGCATCACTCTCGTACACCTCTCCAGCTATCCTCCCTACCAAGTCCATTGACTCCCATACTAGACAACCCCTACTTCTCCCCTGGTATCCACGCTCCCTCCTTTTTGGGTTGGAAACATCAATTTTGGGCACAATTACGCCATATCCTATGCTGTACTACCCTGATACCCTACCAGATGGTTATCGCCCAGGGCTCCTTAGATGGACGGGCCTGCATGCCATACCTTCAACTGACTAGTTATTACCGTTCCATACGCTCCATACCTGACATTTCTAGGGCCCTCACTTCTTTTGAACTATTATGTGTCGCCTCCACACCGCCTACGCACCTCATCGCCTTACTGTACCAAATGCTTCTTTCCCACCACTCCACGTCCTTACCCTCTTACACTCACGCTTGGACCATGGATGTAGACTCCGCTATGACTCCCACTGATTGGGATAAGGTCTTTATCTTCACGCATAGCTTGGCAATGTCATGTAAACTGCAGGAGCGCAACTTTAAGCTGCTTTGCAGATGGTACTTCACTCCAGTGCGACTGCATCATATGTTCCCCTCGGTGACGCAGACTTGCTGGAGATGCCTAAATGCTGAAGGTACTTACTTGCATATGTGGTGGTCCTGCCACCTGATCAAGAGGTTCTGGGATGACGTGCTGGCCATATATGACAAGGCGCATTCCACGACCACACAAAATACCCCTGCTCTGACACTCCTAACGCTGATCCCTTCCCCAATTTCGAAAGCTCAGAAATCTACCCTGCGGTTCTTCCTATTTGCAGCCAGACAGGTTATCGCAGGACATTGGAAGTCCACCCAGGTGCCCCCTTATTGGTGTGGTTGAATAGCCTGAATGATACTATGCGCATGGAAGAAATGGTCGCTATAGATGCTGGCCGTGTGGAATCCTTCCGAAACCTATGGTTGCCCTGGATTTGCTTCCAAGACTCTGGAAACATCAATTTTGGGCACAATTACGCCATATCCTATGCTGTACTACCCTGATACCCTACCAGATGGTTATCGCCCAGGGCTCCTTAGATGGACGGGCCTGCATGCCATACCTTCAACTGACTAGTTATTACCGTTCCATACGCTCCATACCTGACATTTCTAGGGCCCTCACTTCTTTTGAACTATTATGTGTCGCCTCCACACCGCCTACGCACCTCATCGCCTTACTGTACCAAATGCTTCTTTCCCACCACTCCACGTCCTTACCCTCTTACACTCACGCTTGGACCATGGATGTAGACTCCGCTATGACTCCCACTGATTGGGATAAGGTCTTTATCTTCACGCATAGCTTGGCAATGTCATGTAAACTGCAGGAGCGCAACTTTAAGCTGCTTTGCAGATGGTACTTCACTCCAGTGCGACTGCATCATATGTTCCCCTCGGTGACGCAGACTTGCTGGAGATGCCTAAATGCTGAAGGTACTTACTTGCATATGTGGTGGTCCTGCCACCTGATCAAGAGGTTCTGGGATGACGTGCTGGCCATATATGACAAGGCGCATTCCACGACCACACAAAATACCCCTGCTCTGACACTCCTAACGCTGATCCCTTCCCCAATTTCGAAAGCTCAGAAATCTACCCTGCGGTTCTTCCTATTTGCAGCCAGACAGGTTATCGCAGGACATTGGAAGTCCACCCAGGTGCCCCCTTATTGGTGTGGTTGAATAGCCTGAATGATACTATGCGCATGGAAGAAATGGTCGCTATAGATGCTGGCCGTGTGGAATCCTTCCGAAACCTATGGTTGCCCTGGATTTGCTTCCAAGACTCCGCTGCTTTTCCTGCCTTATTGGCCTCAGCACCATAGCTAGAATGTGTCATAATGTTATTGTCCTGCTATCCTCGCATGTTGTGGCCCTGGCTTCATCTTATGTGGCCAATAGGGACTGATATCTGACCCCGTGGGTCCATTACCCTTACTTACCTCCCCCCAATGTGTATGTTGTAATGTGTCGTCCTGTTTTGTCTTGTCCCACCTCTACAGGTTTGTCCCCCCCCCTCTATGTTTATCTAGGTATACTGAGCCATGAAGGGCTGCTCAGTTACGCACTCTCATTTTATATATGCCGCTTAGGCTCTCCATATATATGTTGTGGGCAGTACCAATTACCATGATACTACTGGGATGTACTGGGTCCTGCGGACCAAATTGCTTGTATACCTGTATACCCCTCGCACATATGCGTTCTATGTTATATTTTTTCTCCTGTCTGAAATTAATAAACTGATTCCAGGGAGTATCTTACCCTATATAGATTATCAAAAAATTATCATACCTCCTCACCACTACTCTGGCGGGATTGCGGCCAAGTTGGTAATCTACCTCATGTCTTGCTACTGCAAAAGTATTAAAACCCACCACTGAACTGGTCTTATTGAGTATTTCTATAGATCTTTATCCTCCACATTATAGATCAGCCATCATGCATATTTTATTTACAGCCAGACTCCCTATTGCACAAAACTGGCACTCAAATATGAAAGACTGATTGCAAACAGGCAAAACTCCCAATGCCAATTCCTCCATAGATGGGATGCTTGGATACATTTTTCTAAGAATAACACCTGAAATGCAATTATAGATTAATTTTCTAACACCAACTTACTTAAATCCATGCTTGAACAAAATTAGCTCTCCCACTCACAATCTTACTGCATATGTATAACTATATGGATATAACTATATATTCTCCCCCCTCCTTTTTTTCTTAATATACCCCAATTACTTTATTATCAATCCACTCACTCTCCAGAATTAGCAGCCCTATACCTTCTCCAATACTTTCCGTAATTCAGCTCTTGACCCACCCAACCTACCATATACAGTGTACCCCCAAACTAGGGCTTTCCCCTCTACCTACTTTTAGTTTATGGTTTACATTATTGAATTTTACAATGTAATTCATATTGTTGCTATACTGCTCAAACGTTCATACTATATTGCCTCTGACCTACATGTATTGTTCTGTCCCTGGCCTTATATTTTGATATTTTGTATTAATAGGTTATATTAATAAAAAATAAATAAAAAGTAAAAAAAAATATATATTTTTAAAAGAAAATTAAAAAAATAATACCTCTGTAAGCCTCTCACGTCTATCCTGGCAGGCCTTGTTTTTTAATAAAGAGAATTTGTTAGATGTCAAGGCAGTTATGGCAAATGAGGGGATGAAGTAGGGGGTGCTTTGTAGCATACCATTGTTGTGCAGAGATGTGTAGTGATGTGCTGCACACAAAGGGCAGTTTTGCCTGCTTCTGCAACATGTGTCAAGCTCACCTTGAAGAGACAGTACAGTTACAATAAAATTCAATACATGGGGTTAGGAGGACCCTGCTTGTGAGAGCTTACAATCTAAAAGGGAAGGTCAAGTGATGAAAAAGACAATAATTGTGAGGGATGCGGTGATGGAGAAAATAAAATTACAGTTTTAAGATATAGGCAGAAAAGGTTTCCCTGAGGAGATGAGTTTTTAAGGATGGCCTAAAAGGCTGACAGAATAAAATATAGATAGTGGAATAGGGAATTTGTGGAAGGAGCAGAAAGGATGGTTTGAATGAGAGGAAGGTGGTATATTTTGATGTACCCTGGGGTAGAGATGTGGGTGGCTTTGTATGACATTGACAGTAATTGTATGTCAGGCCATCAGCAGAGGGATGGTATTGGAAGCTGGAAGCTTATCAAGCTTATCAACGGACCTACTGAGGAAAGAGTCAATTGAGAGAAGGTGGTAGAGTTGTCGGTGACACTAAAGGTGTGCTAAGATACATGGGAGTAGAACCATGAAAGAGCAGACTCTTTGAGGCCAAGAGAGGAGATATGTTGATGAATAGCGGGAGTCAACTGAATTAAAGGCAGCAGAAATGTCTAAGAGTGTGAGTATGGAGGAGTGGCCATTCATTTTAGCAGTTAGTAAGTCATTAGTGAGTTTTAAGACGGCAGTATCTGTGGAGTCTTGGGGGCGAAAGCCAGGTTGAGAAGGTAGTTAACAGTTAGGTGGTGGCTTAGATTGTAATAGACTAGAAGTTCAAGAAGTTTGAAGGTTAACTGGAGCATTGCGATGGGTCCTAAGTTATTTAGGCTGGTGGGGTCCAGTGAGGGCTTTTGATGTATGTGGGTGACCAGTGCATGTTTTAGAGGAGTGGAGAAGATGCCCGTAGAGAAGGATAGAATAAAGTTGTGAGTTAGAGCAGTGCTTCTTAAAGTGTGAGTCGCGACCCCATGTGGGGTCCCGCAAGTTAACAGGGGGGTCGCAATCCAAGTCCCCGGCCAGGACCGCCATCAGGGGGGTATGGCCGGTACTTGTGTGTTGAGGCGGGAGACACCGACCGACGTTGGGGTCCCTTAAAAATTTCCTCGGCCAAAAAGGGGTCACGAGTGGGGAAAGTTTAAGAAGGCCTGAGTTAGAGAATGTAGAATAGACCAAGAGGGTGATGAGTTGTAAGGCAATGCGGCTCAGGGAGTAAGTGGTTACATGAGTATCAGACAAAAGTATTGCAACCTGCTCTGAGCTAACAGGATCAAAGGAGGAAAGTACTAAATGTGGTGGTAGAAGTATGTTAGGTGAAGAAGATATCTGGACACTGAAGATTTTATCGCAAATTGCATAAGTCTTGTTTATAAAATGATTGATGATAGTGGGAAGAAAAATAGAGGGTTACAGGTACAAAAAAGATGGCGAGCATTAGATGAGAGGGTTTTAATGTGGATGATGAAATATGTCTGTTTGGCGGCACATTGGCCGGAACTGTATTTTTAAAGGGGAGATTTATACTGGGTAAAGTCTTGCAGAGAGTTATATTTAAACCAGTCACTTAAGAGCACAACTACAGTATGTCTTCTGAAACTTGTGCTTTAATCTGTTTGCCAAGATTGTAGCCATCAGGACCTAATTCTGTGTGTGGTGAGGGGGGCACGTTTGTCCAGCGAGTACAAGATCAAGGTGTTGTTTTCAAAAGTGGCAAATTCAGGGAGGAATAGGGGTGAGATTTCATAACCAATGTAGTCTGTTGAAACCCAATAAAGAAAGGTCCTTGAATTTATACAAAAATAGTACCACAAAGAACAGCTGTAAAATCCATGCACCAGCTCTACCTGCCAAGCCTCAAGGCTCGACAGCTGACTCATGAGGCATCTTATGAAGGTAACACCTAAAAAAAATTCAGAAAGGGCAAACAGCACATTAATAGTAAGAAAAGGAGGCTATGGTAATCCTATGGGGGAGTGCTCCTTAATGCAGCTGCCCTCCCTTTGCATTCTGCTGAATGTGCTGATAACTTGGAAAGCTCTCCATCTGAAGCCAAATCTCACATCATGTATTCTTATTTTTCATGTATCCTTTGTTTAAATGAAAGGAGATTTAAAAATCCATAGCTTCATTTTAGATAACTTCAATCAATGATAGCAACTTGAGAATTCTTTATTGGGAAATCAAGTTACAGATCAGTAAGCATTTTAGACTTAACCATTTTAAAAGAAGAAAGTAACTAACTGTAATGATTTTCTTTTTCCAATAAATTTCATTTTCTGATCATTGTCTTAAAATATTTCACATTTTTGCTATATCAGATGAGCTAGGGAAATGAAAACCATATTAGAAACCTAAAGGTGGCAAATTACCGGTCACTATTTGAGAATGTAATTGAGAAGGTAGACTGTGCAGTGTATAAAAACAACCGACAAAACATCAATGCATGTATCCATTACATATAATAAACGGTAAATATGAAATAACCACATTATATCTAAATGTAATCTTGTAATCATTATAAAATACTATATGCGATAAAGTTATAGCTGCTCTTTTAATCATAATAAATGTGTGGCAAATAAATTTGTACTTACATTAAGGGTTAGGAACTTACTGATTTACTTGCAATTATACTTAGATTTTAACAGTCTCAAAATACAGTATATGCTTTAGGGAAGGTGTAACGTCCTCGTGGGAAGGCATAAAACTATTAATTTTAATTTCTTAAATTTCTGCCAAAGTGAATACTTTTTATATTAAAACAGACAGCCTTTCTAATTTGCTAGAATTAGAGAATGATTTACTATTTTGGATTGATAATCCACAAGATTTACATTAAAACTGCAATTACCATACTGCAAGTTAATATATGCCTATATATTTTTGTCCATACCGGTTGCATCTAATACAGTTTTTCATTGAGAGGTATGTGTACCCTCGTAGGTACAATTGGCACTTTTGCTTATAAAATTAAACTCTGTATATTAATGCCTAAAATATAAGCAATCACTAACAATATTACACTCACTGTAATGGTAAATATAGGTCTTCTGGTCAACGCTGTACATTTGCATACTCCTAGTGCTAACTGTATGAATAATCAGGAGCATGGAGACTATCTCAAAGAAAGTAAGCAAGAAGGTAGATCCAAAACACATAGGAATAGTTAGCAATATACATGGAATGAGCTTGTACTTGACCACAGATCAAAGAGTCTCTTGGGCTTGAGCCAATAGAAGATAACGTTTTAGATAAGATGTCCCTAACTGTACTTTGATTTTCCTAGGACTGATCTAAGTGTCAAAACCCACCCCAATACCTGGGAAAAAAAGAGCACCATGATCAGGATGGAGATAAGGTACAGTTATAAGGAGCAAGAAGGAAAACTGATACATAAGCAAAAGAAGCGTAAAAAACTAGAAACAGACATAAAGGAGACAGGGGAACAGCATAAGAAAAATAGCAGACAGGAATACAGTCCCAATGGAAAATCTAGACTCATGTATGTTTTAGATCTAAGCAGATATAAAGTGCAAGGACCACAGGACAAGAACAAGACAAATGTACAGCATATAAAAGCTGAATCTAAACCTAAAGGACAGGAATAAGAATTGGAGCCAGGCAAGTGGTAATTAATATAATGATGCTGAGACAGTTGACTGCAAGGATGAAAATGTTACTTCTTGGCTTATCTATTTGAAAACAAGTGCTGCAAAAAATGTATATTTCTACTTGGATCCTAAAATAGGAAAAAATAAAAGTGTAATTGAATGAAAGGTATTTTAATTGACAGTAGATATGCATTTTATAATACATAAGACTTAATACGCTAAGGAGTAGCGATTAAAGGAGAATTATGAGGCGAGTGATTTTCACTCAGCCTCATAATCTGAGCCGACCTGTGACAATGAAACTGTCACAGTAGATCAGGAAGTGAGCGAACACATACCGCCGCTCGCTCACTTCTCGATCTTTTCGTGCAGAGAGCCGTGACTGTCACTCACGGCACCCTGCAGGGATTCCCCACTCCCCTGTCCGATCCTCCAGCGCTGACTAGCGGAACGGATGGGGAGGGGGCGGTTACAGCTGGCTCTGTCTGTAGATTGGCAGAGCCAGCTGTTACTCACGCAGCTGGGTGGATCCAGACAGCATTGTCTGGATTTGTTCCGGCTGCGGCTTCTCAGTATACCGTGAGCTGTAGCTCGTGCTATACTAAGCTTTGGGTGACGGGAGGATGCTAGTTGTTGTCCTCCCGTTACCCTTAGGAGAACTATGGGGGAAAGCACTGACCACATAGTTCTCCTTTAATGCTGATTAAACTTGTCTAAATAGAATCCAAAAATGTCTGGAAAAAAACTGAATTGGGTTCAAAACCATCTTATTTACTGCTAGTACTGTAATTTTGTATTTTTAACTACAAATACTGTACATATATATATATATACTGCCTCTCTGAAAGTCGTTGTTGAAGAAAATTACACTAACTATTCGAATAGAAGGAAATTTAACTTTTAGGAGGCAGATCTCCATTATTAGATCCCATGATGTGCATTTTAGCTTCTGTTTACATCCATAATTTTATACCCCAAATCCTGAGAGCAACAATTGTTTTGCCTCCAAGAGGATGCTTTTTGCACTTTATGGATGCTGCCATTATATTTAATAAAATATTAGATGACCCTTATTTCTTGTTACCATAGTTTTAATGGAATCCCAATAACTATATAAAGTTGACAATATAAGTGATTTCTGATTGCTGAATACAAGGCCTTATCAAAGTTTTCTTCTGCATAATAAGCTGATTTTTTTAGCTTGAGAAATTCTGTCTTTTGAAAGTAGAAATGCACTTTCTTCTCCCTGAATGACCTGCTAGACTTTAGTTTTGGGAGCGCTTTCTCTTCCATATGAAACTGTACTGTCATACACTTTGTTATCATTTATCACAACAACACACTTTCCTTCATCTTCATGACAGACATTTCAAGATTCTTTGCCCATACAAGTGAATGTAAAAACAAAAGTCACAGACATGCCAAAATACTGGTGAAATAAGCATTAGCTTTGTCAGTCCTGTCTCGTTTGCTTATGTTTTTATTTGACTGTGCAGAATATGTTGACATATTTTTCTAAATTCATTGTGCCCTTTGTTTTTTGTTACATTTTTTTGCAAAAGTTCATTGGGCTTATGCTAACTATATATTATATGGTATAAATAGTCAGTATGTACATATTACATAAAAAAATCTTAGAAATTGCAAAGCCAATCACCATGGCAATCACAATACTGATTCTGTATTTACATTCATCAAATATTTAATTTAGTAAATTTAGTAAACTTCTTCAGTACTGTGATCCAAAGGGAGAGGAGAGAAAGACCACTGAACTTCCATTTGCTGATTTCCTCCCTGCTGAATGAATCCAGAAGCAACAATTATTTTGTCACTTCTGGTTTCTCAGCTGTCATCTGTGCATGATCAGCTTCAATTGGTTTTGAAGGAGACATTAGGAGTCTAATAGGCCCCTAATGTCTCCTTAAGGAGAACCTGTCACCACTAAAATGCTATCACATTGGAGGTTTGTGAGCGCCCTATGTGATAGAAATAAAGTAAAATAAAAAACATTTAGAAAAAAAGTTAAATTAAATAAATATAAAAACACCCCAAAACATTTTCAAAAGTCCCATTCCCCCACATACATGCACATACCAACACAACCACATGTAGGGTTTGTCTATGTACAGAAACCACAATTGCACCAAACGTTAGGTAACACCACATATGCCAGAGTGAGAACAATAATTATTCATGGTAAATTTAATTTCACAGGTGCGCACAATTTTGAACCTTTACATGTCTGGTATCTATTTACTAGATACAAGCTCCTCTTTTATATTTTACAAAAAAAATTGGGTAATATATTATGTTTCTATGGACTAAAATTAACGTAAGTTTATTTTTTACTGAAAATTTATATTTGAAAAACTGTTGCCCTAATATCATGCAACTCAAAAATGTAACTGCCACCATTTTATTTTCTGGAAATCTTTTACCAGATGGTTGTAAGTAACCTTAGGCCCAAAATGTGCAAAAAAAATTAAAAAATGTTTTGGCAGTGAAAAGGTCAAGTGTAAGGTAAAGTACAGTCTTTAGGCTATCAACTTAAACCTCATTACCTAGCCAGACAGAAGAAGCATGGACGTTCAGCCTTCTTAGACTTCCCTAGCTGCATATTTGTTCCAGGTTACTGATTCACAGGAAAGTAAAGGTAGAATTAGGATGACATTATCATATCTTTCATATTTAAGCTGATTCCAAAAAGGTGCTTGATGCAGAAGAGCATACTGTGCCTATGTTCTTGGGAGTGACATTTATCATGCATTCCAATTGCTTTCCTTACAGAACAAATTAATGAATAGGTTGTCATGATCTGACCGTAGCCCACATTTTGTGGTTACTGCAATACTCCCTGATCACATTTTGCTCAATACTTTACATCAGCCTTTTCCTTGGTAAAATCAGCAGTTTCTGCTCCCATATTCTTTCCACATAGGTTCATGCCATCTTTAGTGAAAATAAAGACAAGCATTAAATTTACAAGCATAACATAACAAATAGAGTTATTTATAACATCAGGCACAAAGTAAATGGCAATAGTTTACAAATATGCTTACACCATTGTAAGAACAGCATTCCAAAATGATTGCAAGCTAACTTTTCACGGCAAGTTATTTTGCATAAGGATAATTAATCCAGAATTTAGAAAGACATACTGTCATATAAGATCACAAAGGATAGTAATTATAAAAATCCTTATCTACATGTACTCCCAGCTGTAAGACATTGTATTTGTTTGTCAGATGAGATGCTTTTGGTGTCATTCTGAAACAGCTGATTAAGAGGATCAGAGTACCCTTACATCTGCAGATAGGTCTCCCAACACTTTTGATTCCTACTGTTTACTTGTGGCAGGTGATCTGATCTGTGACACATATGACCATCCAGGGTGATATAACTATGATACAACATTATAACTTTGACACCATTCCGTTGTTATTTGTACCTTTTTTTTTTTACTTCTCCCAACAGTCAAAGGAGACTGAGTCTCCTGTTCAATCAAAACAGAACACTTTTTAAAATTCCCTTTTAGCACGCCGGCTGTCAATTAAATGACATAGCCATAAAAAAAATCTTTTTGCAAATGAGTGTTAAAAATGGTTAGTTCAACAATCCCACTTGCAGCAATTTCTAATAAAATGTGATACATAAACAAAATGTGAATTGTATAGACAAAGTATTATTATTATTATAATCATCATCATCAATAATAATAATAATAATAATCATAATCATCATCATCATCATCATCATCATCATCATCCTGTTACTATTATCAATATTTTGGGATAGAGTACCTTCCTCCCCACTTTTGAAGATGACTAGGGAAGTGGGGTGGAGTTCCTAACGCTTGCTCGGTATAAAACATTTTTAAAACATGTAAGGCTGTTAATAGATGCACAGATATCTCATGAAGAGATTGGTGAGGAGAGGATTTTATGATCTTGATGCAATCACTGACCTACTACAGCTCTTCCTCATTTGTGAAAACTTGACCTCAGTAACCATGCTTTGCTTTTCTAAAATTACAGATTTTCCAGCATATTTTAAAAAAATCTCTGCAAGTAATAACACTCACTGCTTGGCCCCATGCATACTGCTGTTCCTCACACATTGCACAGGTGGTAACCTTCCCACTGCCTATCAATGATGGAGGGATCAGCAGTGCTGGAACAATTGAAGTGCTATAGATTTACACATTGGAGGAGAAAATTAGCAAAGGTAGTCACTGGAGATAACCAAACTTCTTCAAGGGAGCCTGTCAAGTTGAGATTATGTTTGTTTTTTTCGCTACAATAGATTGGTGGCAGATCACATTGGTTCAAAATTTGCAGCCCTGGCAAATTATTGTGGAAAATTATCAGAGTGAATTAACTCTAATCATAATGCACTTACTGAACTTTAAAAATGTAGGTCAGTTGGCTTAGAAGGGCTAGTAAAGGCACTTTTGGATAAAACATCCTGTTAAAGTAGATCTAAACCCTTGCTTAATGTCATGTAGGTAGGAAAATGCTGCTTTTCTAAAGCAGTGATAACAGTCTGTGTGTGTTTTTGTACAGGGCATATTTTCTACTTTTTTGCTGGCTGTAATCATTTTTTAAAGACTTTTTTAAATGGTAATACATTACCAAGTAGTAAAATATGCCTGGGCAAAATATATCAGCACAGAAGGCTATAGTTTCCTTTGGGACAGCATGGGACAGGGTGATTAACACCTTTTATCAGTATCACTAGCTGTTGATTTAATAAAAGCTATTAATTAAAATAAAAATAGGCTTTCCTAGTGATATTGTTATGTTAAAGATTTTAGTGGTTGGGTTTACATCTCTTTTAACAAACTCCGCTTGAGTTCTTTTTGCAGTGCTGGGTACTCTCAAAAAGTTTAGGCTCACAATTTAGGATTCCTACCCGGGAACCTACAGATTCCTGCAGCAGGAGTCCCAAGTGTTATGTTTAGCTGTGGCTGTTGTACCTATTCAAGTGAATGACCGTTCGACAGCGGCCACATGTAATCGTATGTGTTACAATTACATGTGATTTGGAATAGATCACTGTCCCTGAATGCAGGTATATGTTAAAAAAGTAACCTTGCAAATAATATTAACAAAAAAATTATAGGGTGTGTTGGTGGGTTTGGGAAATTTTTTTCTTGCCAAAAAACTTGCCATGGGAAGATTGTTACTCGAGACAGTGATATGGGTGTTGCAAATGCTGCTTTGGGTTTATTCTGGGAAATGACAGGTAGCCTATGGCCATAGCATTATATGCTTATATTTTGTTGCTGCCTGTCCTTTCTCTCTTGTGTCCCTGGAGAAAGACAGAAAAAGGCCAATGAGGATTGAAGGGAATAAAATGAGTCTTACATCAAATGTGGTGGACCTACAAAATCCAGTTGAATCTCCCTTGCAGCATTAATTAAAGCTTCCAATATTTTTTACCTAGTTTGCATTGCTGTCCCTGCCTATGTTTGCTTGGCTTAGGCAGGTAAAGACTTACAAGGAAAATAATGTAAATAAAAAATGTTGAAAATGTAAATATGTAAATGCAATGTTTACTTAAATAAAGGTATGGAGGCCGAGAATATGTTACTATGGGACAGCCTAGGTCAGAATTTAGGGAAGGGGGTTGTTTTCATCAGTTCTTCACCATGAATGATTCAGGGACACTATTCTCTTTGCATACCCCAGTGTCTTATAGCTGAACAGACTACAGGGGTCATATTCCTCTTCAAATTCCTGCAACCAAAACATATATTAAATTTAAAAAATTCACCCCTGCCATTTTTTACTCGACCTGGGCAGGGATGGCCTTACATGGATAAAATACATTGGTAAAAAAAGATCTGAATTGAAAGGAAAAAAATGGGAAGAGAATGTCTAGATAGCACATGGACAATTTTATTAAAGAACTGGAAGTTAATGAAGATGATTAATCTGTATAAACTTACGGCAGCAGCATGTAATAGGTTTTCTTATGTTTACATAATAGAAACTAATAAGATGATCTACTGAATGTTTTATAACAGACAGTAGGCTTAAAGTAGTATTAGGGTCTGGGCCTTTTTTACCTTAATGCATTTCTCTGCATTAGGGTAAAAGCTGCCCAGAACCTTTTTCTCCCCCAGTCCTCCCAGTCACCCTCCGTCACCCCCACACTTACCTGTCAGCGACACTCATCCCTGCCGCCGATCTCGAAGTGATCCACCAATCCTTGTGCTTCCTGGTTGCATGGGGAGGATACTGATGGCAGAGGAGCCATAGGCTCCTTCTGCCATCAATCAAAGTGTTGGTCCGAAAGAAGGGGCACGGCCTGCTACAGGGCTTTGTGTGTCTATGGGCGCACACAGCCACTGCGCACACGAGGATGCACAGGTGCCTCCATTAGTCGATGGAGGCATCCGTGCAGTGGGCGGGGGAAGGTCGCTATGGGGACCCACTAGAAAACGAGAAATTTTAAACTTTTAAAGAAAAATAACAACATCATGTGGCAAAGGTGGGTCTCCTAATAGCAACTATTTAAAAAAAAAGGTTTAATATGGCTTTAATTTACAAAGCTCTGCTATAAAGATCTCCATTTTTCCATGTGACTGTCATTTTCTATTCTCATTGAACTCACAGAAAATAATTGTCACTTTCATAAAAAATAAGTGTCATTATCCTGATGAGCTTAATCTATATTTATGCATATCAAAAGTATTTAAAACAAAAAAAGTAGTGATGAGTGGGACCACTAGTTAATGTGGGACCTCCCAGACTAGGAACTTTGCGCTTAAGATAGGAGAAGTTGCAATACTTTTTTTGTGAGTGATCCCATCGATTAGGTCATGCATTGTGTGCTGTATAAGGAACATAAAAGAGAATGTGTAATTAATTAATGCCTCATTACTAATCACCATTTCAGGCACCTCTTGAAAAAGGCACTAAAATGGTTCAGGCATCCTGAATTCCCCAGAGCCTATCCTCATGCCATACTCACATAGAAGGAGGAGAAAGTGGATGAGGAACAAGTCAAAGGAAAGGGGAGAAATTGTAGTTGAAAGATCATGGAGGGGAGGAGGAAGAAGAGTTGAAAAAAAGGAAGAGGAGAAGAAAAAGGTGAAGGAGAAAGAGGAGGAGTAGAAGGGAAAAGAATAGAAGAGGGAGGAGGTGGTTGTGAAGTAGGGGAAGGAAGAGGTCACATTAGCAATGCTTGGCTCAACACCTGCTACGTCAATGTGGCAGCTCCTCTACTTCTCCTTTTAGGCATTCCTTTTTCCTAAGTTGGGGAAGGGCATGCAGCCCTTGGCCATAGGATTCTACACTTAGGGGTCTATTCACAAAAGGGTGAAGAGTTTGGAGAAGACAGAAGAAGAGAACAATCTATGCCAAAATAGCTGATTTGTAAACATTCTCCAATTCAGCTCACTTTCGAGTTCAGCTATGTTGTCCTAGATTGTTCTTTTCTCCTGCCTTCTCCAAACTTTTCACCCTTTTGTGAATAGACCCCTTAATGTATGCTGCTTCCTGCACTTCCCCCTGTGTTGTTAGGGACAGGAAAACTATGGCTATTGGATTTCTCCCAGCAGTTATGCCTCCAGTGCCCTGACTATAATGACATAAAGAAACTTACAAGCAGACCTTGTACTGTTTTGTTAGGCAACTCTGTGACAAATAAGGTTTAATGTTGAGAAATTTAAAATTATTACATTAGCTGTCATCTGCAATATGCATTTCAATTTTGGACAACAGTGCACGAAAACAATGCTGGGGAACAAAAAAGAGTACAGAGTAAACTGAGAAGAGAGATGAAGGCCCTTAAATATGAGGAAAAATTTGCTGAACTGAATTTATTCTCTCTTGAGATGAGGCATTAAAAGTCATCATTAATAAACATGTAAATAGTCAATATAGTGAACATGATGTAAGGTTGTTCACTTTAAAGGAGAACTATGGGGTTAAGGCTTTTCCCCATAGTTATCCTTAGGGTAATGGGAGGACACAAACTGGGGGGGGGGGGGAATCCAGCCCCTCCCCTGTCACGGCAGAGAGCTGTGACAGGATCCAGAGGTGAGCTAACGCCGTTATGTGTTCGCTCACCCCCCGATCTACTGAGCCGACATGTGACAGTCTCATTGTCACATGTCGGCTAGAACTATGAGGTGAGTGAAAAGCACTTACCTCATAGTTATCCTTTAAAGTTATTGCAAAGGAAAAGGGGGCACTTTTTGTGACTGGAGGAAAAGAGGTTTAACCTCCACATATGGAAATGTTTCTTTATAGTAAGATCTGTGAAATGTGGAATAGATTAGTGCTAGCTCAGATGATTGTTAAAAAAAGCTATTTACATTTAGAAGTATTAACCAGAAATAAACGATTCAGGGAATATCTGATTGCCTTAGAGGATAAGGAAGGATTTCCTTCTCTTTTGGAATACGATGGATCATGCATTAATAGTTTTTTTTGGCCTTTTTGCAGATCAACTGTGGGTACAGGGTTCTGTATAGTATTTACAAGTATTTATTCATTTTTTTCCCATTGGTATAACTTGATGGACCTGATTAACTATGTTACTATGTATATATAAAAAAATACAACTAGCTGCTAAGTCTCTGTGAGGAGAAAAATTATGCTGACAAAACACCAGAGAAATTACAGATGCGCTTGGCCTCTGCTATGTGCAGCCCAGCAACAACATTGATACAAAAAAAATAGAAAATAATAAAAATATATATACAAATTTAAGAAAAAAGGAAATTGCAGCTTGGAATCTGCCACTGTGGCGAAACCCAGGCCAGGAAATTAGTTGGGAGAGGTTACAGTGCAAAGAGCTTGAACAAAGTGTGGCTCAGACTTGGAGGTGGTTATAGTGTAGTGTTTTTTTACAGATCCAGGTGGCAGCTGGTGCCAACTGTCATCTGGAGCTGCACTGTACAGCCACTGTGCAATATTTGTGACTATTGCCTCTCAAATGATTAACTCTAATGTTAGTTTCTAGATAAAACCTGCCTTAACGATCCCTCTTTAACTACAGCCTTACCAGGCTATCCATATACTGTCCAGCCACTGAACAATATTTGTAGCTACTGTCTCCCAGATTATGTGCTCTAACTTCTATTGCAAGATAAAACCATACCTTGTCTTTTTCTATTTACCTATTCAAGTCCTCGCGTGCTGTCCTAGCCTGAAAACTGTTCCATAACACCACATACAGCTATTTTTTTTGGTTTGTTAAATGTTCCCCATTGCATTGCTTATTTTTCCATGCCTTTATTCGACAATAGCTTGCCTATTAGCCTTGAAAACAGCGAGACTTTAGTATAAAGATTTACCCCCATAGACTTCAATAAGATGTGTTGCTAATTCTGGTTTCATTAAATCAGATTCGTCCATCCCTACAGTCAAGGTAGAGATGCTGCTGCTAGTCAAGTAGAATGCACCTAAACAGGTCAACAATGGCAGCCCCCATATTTTTATCACTAGAATTTAATTGTATTTTTTGTTTCGCTGCAGTGAAAAAATATGTCTCGAAAAAACTGTTCATATTTAAAATGTGTAAGAACTTTGTATTCTTTTAAGGCATTTAATAAAAACTTTGGTTTTATTACAGTGCTTGACGAATGTGCTGGCATCATTTTGGGCTATACAGGGGAGAAACAGAACTGTGCCCTCCACTACACACAGGGAATAAGGAAATCAAAACCTTAGCAGGTTAGTTTTCTGCCATTTATATCACTATACCAGGTTCTCCAACATAACCCCAATAGGTAGAAAACACTTTGCTCCTGGTCTTCTCTCTACCTTACTGATTATCATCTTTCTACCTTACTGATTACAAGAGTTTAGTCAATGATCTCTTGAGAAGGTTTGCTTAAATATCAGGTGAGTGTAATCAGAAAGTTAGAGTGATGATTAGGAACAAAGTGTCTTATATCTGTTAAAGTGGGTCATGTTAGAGGGTCTGTTATACATGCAGAGATCCCCATATTATAATATGTTAGGAAAAAGTGTGCTTTACTGAAGCAAATAGCTAGTTTTTTTTTAATAATACTGAAGACATTGGGCATATAAAGAGCTTTTAAGAAGGTACAATTATTCAGTTGCTTAGACCCTGGAGATAGTAGAAAAGCACAAATTAAAGGTTCTTTCCATTAACATTCCACTAGTATTAACTAGCTCAGCTAACCTGCATTCCGTATTCCAGTGTGTTAAAGGAGAACTATGGGGTCAGTGTTTTTCCCCATAGTTCTCCTTAGGGTAACGGGAGGACACAAACTAGCCTTCTCCCGTTACCCTAAGCTCAGTATACCGCGAGCTACAGCTCGCGGTATACTGAGACGCCGCAGCCGGAGCGGATCCCGACTTAGACGACGGGATCCGCCCAGCTGCGTGAGTGACAGCTGACTCTGACTATCTAGAGGCAGAGCCAGCTGTACCCGCCCCCTCCCCCGTCCGTTCCGCCAGTCAGCGCTGGCAGATCGGAGAGGGGAATCCAGCCCCTCCCCCTGTCACGGCAGAGAGCCGTGACAGGATCGAGAGGTGAGCGAACCCGGTATGTGTTCTCTCACTTCCCGATCTACTGAGCCGACCTGTGACAGTCTCATTGTCACAGGTCGGCTAGAACTATGAGGTGAGTGAAAAGCACTGACCTCATAGTTCTCCTTTAACTTTGGTTCAACATCGGTCACAATGGCTGATCACTGTAAGCCCTAAAGTCTTCACCTGGAGGAGTACTGACAAAGATTCCTCGAGTCTAAATTTTTAAGCAGCCTCTGCTATTTCGTATTTCTTTATTTCTCCCTACTAAGGTACACAGGTTCTATTTCATTGGTTGTCAGGTTAATTGCCAGTTGAATCCTTATGAGCCAGCCAACAACATTTTATTTTTGGCTCACAGAACATTCCCCTAAATAGTCAGGTTCCGCAACCAATGAATCCCCTTAGTAAAAATTGTACCTCTCTAATTTTGCTCCTGGCTACACGCGTGGATGCTATGGCCAAGCAGGGTCTATCTGCTTCCCGAGATCTACAAAGTATACAACAGTCACAAATCTCTAAGGGCTCAATTGACTAAATATTACTGCATGTTATAATATGGTCACATGATCGTTTTTAGTGAAATATTGCCTGCAATAAGAAAAGTGCAAATTTATCAAAAACAAACTAATGAACATGAAATAAAAAACACAAAAACTGTAAACAAAATTATATAAATACTGTATGAAAAGTCAATTCACAGAAAAGTGTGCGGTAATTAACAGATTGCTGTAGCAGTCGTTATTTGCAGCCTTTGGCAGTTTGCAAGTGTTCATAACCACCAATTTGCAGCAGAGGAAATATTCAAGAACACATTGATCTTCCAAAGGAGGATGCGGGGAAGAGTGTCATCCTCAGGGCAGGAATAGGACCAAATAAAAAGCATTTTCTATGCCTTGGCTGGCTTTTCAATGCTATGACTGCACCCATGTGCCTTTTTTTCACTAGAAGTGAACAAAAAAAAAGGTAAAGAAAAGCCTAAATGATGAATAAAATACTGCTTATCACATACCTTACATAATGTAAAAAAAGATATATACTGTTAAATGCAGACTATCATTTTTGTGATATTTTTATTTTCCCTGGCCATATCCTGGCAGCCCACCAGGGCAGAACATAGTAACCTGTATTTAACATTAAATATCTATTTTTACATTGGCATTTTACAAAATTTTTAATAGTGCCTCTACCAAGAAGTAAACGGACAGATAATCATTTCTTTCTTAAATTCCTTGTATTCTTTGCCTCCCCAATGTGCCTGAAAATCCCATGCCTGCACACTCAGAGCTCTAGCCATGTAAATTATGTGATTTGCCACAGAATTGTATTATTCACACATTGCTGATATCATGGGAACGTGTAAACAATAGGATTTTCTAGCTAGAGGTCTGACTGCACAGGTGCCGTAAATCCTGCACATGCATACCCAGCATTTTCCGAGACACCTGAAAATTTCTGGGATATATGACATTTATATCCCAGATGTATGTGGGCAGTACAGGCTACATCATTTTTGTCTAGGTGATAAAGACAGGGGAACAAGTTTAGCAGAAAAGGTATCTCTTAAAAATATAACTAAACAAAAGGCAAATATGTTAAAGGAGGGAGTACAAAATGAGGATGACAGTTTACTTTACACTCTCACCCTGTAGCAAGTAAAGTGTACCTAATGCCATTTTTAGGATAATGTAGAGAAGTCAGAAACTCTCTCAGATTCAGATTTGTTTTATGGTTGAGTTCTGTGTCTCCGCTGGGGATATTCACCCACTCTATGTGTCCTGGTGACCATTGTCACCTGTAATGAATTTTTTTTAGTTATCACCAGAACAGGAATAGCAGGGAAATCTTCTATAACTGTCCAAGTGAGGACACAAACATAATGCCACAGGTTTTAACTCTTCCCTTTCTCTTTCCTTTCTAAAATAAGGAAAGTGTAGGTTTTAGATATACTTTAACACAATCTAGGTAGGTTACACTTTGTAAAGAAAAACTGCCTCCCAATCCTCTATATCAAATTAGTGAATGTTAGTAAAACAATGCTGATGATTGAAAGTTCCTCACATGTCTGGGCTACTCGGGGTCAAGCAATATTTATTATATCCTGCAGGGAGCCTATGGCAAGCACATGTACTCTATTTCAGAGGCTAAGTACTTGGCACTGCTGGATTGTGGGAAAATTACATTAATTACTGTATTTGATCTTTTGACCGCATGCTGGCTAATTTGTTCAGAAAACTAAGGGTGGGTGAGATAGAATGGTAATTTTTCTTTTAACTTACTCATTTAGCACCACATATTTTATATTTGATTGCAGTAAAGAGCTTAGGTTGTGAAAGATACTATTTCCATAAAAGATATACTTTAAACAGTCATTAAAATGTTACATTTGCATATTTACTTTGGTATTTTCCTTAAAACTAAGGGAAAGATTGGTTCATTACCTGCCAATGGCTAACTAATTCTTGTTTATTTTCAATACAGAGATATTTGGCAAGGCTGGTCTAATGTGTTTTGTTTTGGAATAGATCATGATAGTAGGTCAGACAATTTCTTATCAAATCCAGTATGTGCTTTTAACCTGTCTACACCGTTCACTTTAGTGATATATAATGTATTTACCATTGTGACACTTCGACTTGTATCTCTTTGTACTCATCTGGCATCAACACTACACATTTGCTTCATCTCCTATCACTCCATTCCTCATGAATACCTAATTCATTTTGATTCTTTCTCTTGCCCCCTTTTTTCAGATTTTTTCTTTTATACCTCTGTGATTGCTACCTCTTATTGTATAATTTCTACTGTATAGTTTTAGAGGTATTATGAATAATTAACTAAGCAGATTTTGTACTTAAAGTGTTATTAAACCCTCAGCGGTTTTTGCACATATCTACTGCTAGCAGGCAGTAGATATATACAAAAACATTTTTTTTTAAAACTTTTACAAAGGGTTAATACTGACTTGTTTCTTCGCCGCGCACTCCTGTCCGAACATCTGAAGAGTCTCGGGTGGCCGCAAAGGATCTTGGGGTGGGCACATGCGCCCCCTTAGATGTTCGGCCGGGAGATGAGGAGAGATACAAGGTAAGTATATGGAGCAGCGTGCACCTGCACAGACTCCGTGGGACATCAGAGAAGAGGAGGACAGAGGAGTCAGTGCTGGATCGGAGACCCGCACCAGCGCTGGAGGGACAGCTGAAAAGGACAGTAAGGAAGAAGATGATCAAATCAAGAGCCATCATTTAAGGTAAGTCCCTACAGCAGGATTGGGAAGGGGCAAAAACAATTCTGACTTTAGTGTCATTTTAAGAATTTTGCTAAGTATTTATTCTTTTTTTTAGTGTTAAAGTAAAAATAATGTATGAAGAAATGCCAAATTCAAATTCCTAGATTTATTTAGACCTACTATAGGAGAAATTTAATCTGGGCAGAATATTGCATTCAAAATAGGAGGTTTTAAAAACATTACAATTAACACATCTACTTACTTTCCTTTAAGGAGAACTCTGGAAATATGAAATCTTAATGTTTACAGTGGTGCTAACCCCGCACTGCTAAGTTTAATTGTTCATTTTGTCTAATGAGCTAAAATAACAAAGGTATACTCACCCGAATCTTGGACCTGGCTGGCTGCTAAACTGGTCCCTGCAGCCTCTCCCCCCCTCTACTCTGGCAATGGAATGTCCCTTAGCATCCTCACATTACACTTATTGGATGTAATGACTCATGGGACCTTAGACTGCTGGAACAATGGGGGATAGAGGCTGTGGGTACTGGTCTGGCAGACAGCTGGGTCTGGGATTTGGGTGAGTATATCTTGTATATCTTTGTTATTAAAGCTCCCCAGGCAAAATGAGCACTTAACTTAACCCTTACAGTGTGGGGGTAGCCCCACTTCAAGGGTTAAGGTTTCATATGCCTGGAGTTCTTCTTCACAGAGGAGGGACTGCTAAAATATAATCCAAAGCATAACACCTTTAAAAATATTCTATTTGAACCTTTGGTCTCTCTGGTCTCAACCTGCTCTGCCTACATAGTGATAATCTGTGTTTCTTGTGAACAATGCTGTGAGATACCGTATCGTTTGACTTCTATCTTCGTTTTTCTCTTTTACTCCCGTAGCAATAATGCGATTGTTTTGGCTTTCTTTGTTGTTTTTATACCTATTCCTATTTGAAGTATTGGTTGTGTGCAGACCTAGCTTTTTTTCAGTTTTTTTTTAATTCAATAAAAGCAATTGAAACTAAAAATGTTCTATTTGGGCCTACCCAACTACTATGTTATGCTGATGAACAGAAAGTTTTACAGAAAGGTTATTTTTTAAATAATGTTTCTATATATAACAATACAGACATGTAAGCATCCCGTTAAAAGACTCTCCCAGGGAGAAATCCAATCAAAAACAGAAGAGAAAAATACTCCTAACCTCCTCCCAAAGCTACCAAGGTTATTTTTAAATAAAAGTATAGAAATGTAGTGAAGTTATGTGTCAAGAAATTCTAAAGGAAGTGAATTCAGTCAACTGATTGAGTTGACTGGATTCAACTCAATTCAGCTATTACACACACATAGCTACTTATGCAGCAATTAAACATATTTTTTACAATGGCTTAATGTTTTTCCAGAGACCTGCCTTAGATCTGGTGCTGACATCATCAGTGGCAAGGCAGAAAATAAAAAAATATGACTTTTTTTTAAATAGCAGTGCAGGTTTCCTACCCATGAGGGAACAGACCATTGAGAATGTGAAAGAAGTGGAAGAAAGAGGGGAATAACTAATAATAACTTTATTTGTTTTCTTACAGAAATTGCAATTAGTGTTGCCGCATTTATTAAGAAAGGGGGAAGGGTAGGCCACATTTTAATATAGCAATATCTTTATTTTCTCTGTATAACCAGATGCACAACAACCTTTTAGTTTTTAGACGTTATTTGTCTAAGAATCAGACAACCAAGGGATTATTTCATTTTCCAACATGCATATCCACACTTTGGGCTATTTTGGCAATGCAGCAATGAGAACTTTGTCTCAGAAAAACCCATTTAAAGCAAAATACAATGACTAGTGGCCTCAGCTGCTTTCTGCTGACATGGTCACTATAGAAAAAGTACAAGGTTGCAGAGTTGCATTACTGTGCAATTTCTCCAGAGAGAACTGAGGTAGAAACAGCTAGGATTGTAGACAGGGGATGCTGTATTAGAAGGCTGCAGATTGCGGTGCTAAATCCTGCAGTACAAAAATGTGAATGTTTTTAACTACAGCACATTTTGGGTGGTCCCCCATAGGTTCTGAATAATCAGACAATAATAGGTAATCAGAAACACATTTTAAAGTAAACCGTTCAGAGAGATTTATGGGGACTATCGTTGCCAATCACTGACATGGAACAAGTATGCATTTCATGAAAGCCAGAGTAAGGTCAAAGGTCCTTATTTGTATACATGTTCCGGGAAGGTAACACAAAGTGTTAAAGCAAGGGCATGATAGCCAGTAAACTAGCGTTTGAAGAGTGAGGAGCATCATTGGCAGCCAGCTTTGTGGTTGGATTCTTTAACCTAGCTGATCACTTTCATCCACACAATCAGTCACTCGGGGTCTGACTTTGTGTTCCCCATAGATGATGAGACTGTCTTTCATGCTATATATAATTGTATGTATTGTTCAGTCTTTCATTTTTTAGTTCAGCTGTAGGGACTTGCAGTAGAGTATAGCTGTAGTATATAGTTATGTACAGTATGATCAAACGGGCACCAAGAGGAAATGTTTACTTCAAAGCTGACCTTTGAAGATTTGTCACCCCCAATCAAACTCATTGCCTGCCAACTCATTACCTCTAATACTATATAAAAAAAACATAATAAAGTACAATATACATGTGATTAAGAATTTGTTAAAACTCCAAGCAAGGAGTTGTGTGTTACTCCTCAACAATGGTTTTTGCTTTGTAAACCCATAAATACTGACACCCTCAGTTAGTTTTTATGGATGCAGAACGTCCAGCATACTCTGCTAAATCATTATGTGACTCAATATATATGTAGTCCATCTGCTAGAAAGCCTATGCATGATGTAATTTGTTCAATAAAACATTTCCTAATGTTTATTTTCACTTTTGCAGCCAAATTGGGATAACATCTATTTTATATTTGTTACATGTACCCATCCACATTGTATAAGCTAAAAAATAAAAAAAAATGCTTCTTGCATTGCTTATTGCTTTTACTTGGGTTAGGGATTTGAAGGTTACAATTTATTCTTGCTTCTATGTACTCCTAGAATGAGATCCTAATAGGTTGGACTTGATGGACTAATGTCTTTATTCAACCTCAAATACTATGTAACTATGTAACTATTTCTTTAAAATCGTAGGAGGGGCCTGAAGTGGCTTGTCCATTGTATGTTAATGAAGGTTATCAGATAAACACAATCTTCAAATTTCAGTCCCAAGCCTTTCCATTAGGACAGACCACTGTGAAAGGGCTAAGAACAACTTGGAATCAGCCATCTTGTCTGCTTTAACCAAACATCTAAAAGGTTTGGGTTTTTTTAAAAGTGGGAATACACTTTAAACAAGATATCTTTTGCCTATGCACCAAATGCTGGAAAATTTCCTATACATCCATGTACGTGTATTTTTTTATTACTCTAAACAAAATGCTAATGTATTCTAAAGATGTTTTAAGTGTCCTTAAAACAAATGTTTTTTAGAATACTCCAAAATCTGGGAATATGTATCTCATTGACTTTTATTATAGACAAAAACAAAACCTGGATTTTTTTAATGCTGATTTATGTTCTAAAACTATCCTAACTCATTAAAGATGCATACATTGTCTCCTGGGATACATTACAACAAGCTCTTTGTGAAGTAATTTAAGCAATACATCTTGAGCTAAAGGACATCGACGCTCTAACTAAATTAGTACAAGCACCCAGTAGATGGCAGTAGTATACAGTATCTTATTTTATTATGTTGCTTTGTGAACCTGCTTCACATTAATCATAGGTGCAGAAAAGTCTGAACACTACAAACTGACATAGACCTTGCTTTACCTCAATCAATCTTTATTCGCCAGTAGATTAAAGTGGTTAGATATGGCATACCTGATTGCCTCAGGTCTAAGATAAAGCTTATAAATAACAGCATTTATGTTATCTCCTTTTATTCTTTTCTTATTATTGCTGTTTGGATGTAATCTATTTATCCTTGATTGGATTGCCTGACCATTCAATATGTCTATTACATTTTTGTAAACCATACTGTTTTACTGCAGTGGTGAGCTTCTGGACTTATAATTCCAAGCAAAGGTACTAATGCCTACAAAGCCAAATGTTCAATGAGGGGTTTATTCACAGCTATGGTAATTCCTGATCAAAACAATATTTAAAAATGGCAAGCAATAAACATGTGCACGCTTCCATTTCACCAAAAAGATTTCCACTTATAATCTGCATATATTACTTGCTGCACAAATTGAATACAGCTGACAGAGCACACAATCTGTCTACCACACATACAGAATATATTGTTGTATGAACACAGAGCTTTCTAAGGTGAAAGGATTTTTGGAAGTTGCAGAATAAAAGCACTGCCTATTATGTAACTGAATATCACAGTAGCATCATCTCATCCATCTCCGCCAAGTGTCCCATTGTCAGTTTATATCAAACAATGCACAGGTACAGACAGGAGTAGCCCTAGGGGCGCAGGTGTCTCCCTAGCTTAGATGGGCACATCTGCTGTGCCCACACCGTTAACCTCAGTGCCACGTTACAGTGTTTGTTTACCAACTTGCTTATTGTTATGTGTACAGAAAACCCACATCCTAGAACAGTGATCATTTTTTTTAACCTCTCAAAACAGGTAACCCTGTCCAGTGCTCAGTCCAGTCCGTTTGTATGACCTTGCACATACAAAGAGGCTGAAATTAATCCATTACAGAAAATGCTTTCAGGCACAAAGCAAGCAGCACATTTCACTAAAATGAGAGATATTGCCGGGGCTGAAAAACAAAGGGCAAAGCCTAGTAGCTAGAGCTGAATAGCTATAGTGCATAAAATGTGCTTCCCAACAAAGACACTAGGAATGAGATTATTAATGTAGACATGTTGTTGTAAAAATAGAATACAGATTTCATAAGCTGCTCTAAAACAACAAGTCCTTATGTAAGCATATTTCAGCTTGTGGTATATAACATTCCTTTATTTTAAGAGATATCATTTTTTATGGGATGCTAAGGATTTAGTATTTGTGATTACATTTTAGTGGATGCAAAGCAGCCATTTTGAATGCTGATTATATGTACCCTAGAGAAGAAATTTGCAAAATGTTGTTGCTTATTGGCAGCTTTATTTTTTAAAGTGCATCTCAAAACTTTTTATTATGAAACCTAACCCCAGGCACATATAAAAGGCAGAAATTATTTCTCAAATGTATTTATTAATACATCCTTAATTTTTTTTTTTTAATGCAGTAGGTGTAAGTACCTAACTTTGACTCTGCATCAGCCTCTTGCTGTCTTTTTACGGCAGAGCTTAGAGTGGGGTAGGGAGAAGCAGTATAAAGAGCCAATGAGTTGTGCTGCAGCACAAGAGACATTCATCCATCTGCAGCTTCCATTCACTATCCAGTCACAGGCTATGGGAGAAACAGGATTAAAATCAGGTCATCTGTGGCAGATCTGTTTAAATCTCATAACTGGAAGTGCTTGTTCACACCATGTCCAGACCATATCGTGACCAGAGCGTTTTTTTTCCTGCACCTGAAATGCATCCCAATGTATTCCTATGGCATTTCTAAGCTTTGTTCACACCAGTGCAATATGTTCTGGTGTGGGGGGAAAAATCCTGCATACAATATTTTTTCTGGTCTGGAACAGAGCAAAATGCATGTAAGTGCATTAAAAACATGTGCAGATGCACTGGAATGCACTGGACTGCACCTTAAAAGCCATTTAGGTGAAAACATTTTTAAACGCAGCGGAACGCATCAAAACATTGCAAGAACGCACTGCAACCGCTTTTGTAGAAACACATCAAGATCTGGTTCAGGCATGGTGTGAACAAGACTTTAAGCAGGTAAAACAGCCTAGATTTGTGTATACAGCTGTTTGCCTGGAGTTCAGCTTTCAGTTTGGACAGGAGTAGGAAAAGATCGAAATCTCTTTTTTTTTTTTTTGTCCCACTTGGAACATTTTCCTAAACATTCTTTCCAGGGAACACAACAGGAAGTGAGAGGAAATCTCCTAGATAAAAAGCAAAAGGATACATTCTTACACACTATAGTACTACAGACATCCCAACCTGCAAAACCTTATTTCAGGGAGGTTCCCGTCTCATTTCAGGGAGGTGCCCTTTCTTATTTATTTTTTTTTTTTACAGCGGCCGTCGTCAGAATATAAAATATGGGAGAGGTAAAGGGGAAGAGGGGAAGGAATCCAAGTCACTGGGTCTAAACTCGCATGCCCTAGGTTGTCAACTCCATCCAGTGTATCTAACATAATCCTTTATATAAATTGTTTGTCCAGCCTATAGCCAGATGTATCCCGTCACCCTGGCAATAATTGAGAAACATGTAAACCAACATTGCTATTTTACAGACTAGGGTAAAGAAAGTATTATTAAGAGATGCAAAATGTAGACTGGTCGGTGGCTACTTATGGGCCTCCGAACGGTCCTGCGATCAGTGCTCATAGTACACTCAGCAAGAATTCGGGCATATCAGCTTAGCCAATCTAGTTCCATATTCTCCTATTATTGCCCTTCCCCCCTTGTGTCATCATGGTTGATCACGGTTCGGATTTAAGAGACTTATACTCTGGGGAGTTGGTAAAATGATTCCAGCATGCCCATATACGCATGAATTTGCTCAGGGCATCTCTTTTGGTAAAGAGTAGCTCTTCCATCTCATGTATGTGGTCGACCTGTCGAATCCATTCGGACAGCGAGGGTGGCTTCCCTTCTTTCCAATGTCTTGGTATGATTGAGCAAGCCGCGTTGATCATGTGTTGTCGTAGCGATTTGTTTGGACCTTGAGCATTAGTGGGGTCAGTCAGTAGAAAATCCGTCGGTGTAAAATTTATTGTCTGTCCAGTGACCTGGGAGGTCACTTTGTGTACTGTCTGCCAATATGTGGCAAGGTCTGGGCAGGTCCAATAGATGTGCAAGAGAGTGCCAACATCCCTCTGGCATCTCCAGCACATGTCCGGTACAGTTGGGTATATTTTATGTAATATCTGTGGTGTCCTGTACCAGTAGGTCAGTATCTTGTAGTTTGTTTCATGAGTCTTACTACTGATAGAGCTTGTTTGTACAGTTCGGCAAATGTCACTCCAGTCTTCGTCTGTCCAGGCTAATTGTAATTCCCTTTCCCATCGCCTACGCAGTTTGACCGTCTTATGGTTCTGTGTGTCATGTAACAACGCGTATAGCCTTGAGATCAGATGGTCTTGGGGGTTCTGTGAGCGTGCGCCACTTCTGGAGGTCAGTTTTAAGTCTGTTCAGTAAGGGTTGGAAGTTAAGTGAGAATATGGTCAGAAGATTGGCCGGGAGATGTATCCCCAAGTATTTAATTGAGGAGTTATTCCATTGGAACGGGTATCTACGTCTTA
The DNA here is from genome assembly GCF_000935625.1 of Nanorana parkeri. Taxonomy (NCBI): domain Eukaryota; kingdom Metazoa; phylum Chordata; class Amphibia; order Anura; family Dicroglossidae; genus Nanorana; species Nanorana parkeri. Next base: position 232,951 of record NW_017307267.1, on the reverse strand, counting down.
GGGGCTCTATGAGGGAGGCGGGCGCGGATACGCTGAGTGCCACAGATTTGCCGAAATTGATTTTCAGGTTGGAAAGTGAGGAGTAGGTCTCAAACCTCGTCATCAATTTAGGTAGCGAGTTGGTCGGGTCTGTTAGAAAACATAGCAGGTCATCCGCAAATGCCGCCACCTTGTGCTCCCCCTTACCTATCGTTACCCCCCGCACTTGTGGGTCTTTAAGAACCATTCTGATGAAGGGTGCTAGTGTCAGGATGAAAAGTGTGGGGGAAAGGGGGCAGCCCTGTCGGGTGCCGTTTGAGACAGGAAAACTATGGGACAAACATCCTGTCGTCTTAACCCTTGCCGTTGGTCGTGTGTAGATGGCCTGGATCCAGGCCATCATACGGTCTTGAAGTCCAATATGTCTTAGAACTGCAAACATAAATTCCCATGAGACCCTGTCGAATGCCTTCTCCGCATCGGGGGATAGTAAGATAGTGGGAATGCCTTTTGATTGAGTCCAGTGGATAATGTCAATAGCTGTGGTGGTATTGTCCTTAGCCTCTCGGCCCAGGACAAACCCCACTTGTTGACTCCCTACCAGTTCGGGGACATGCGGGAGAAGGCGATTCGACAGGATCTTGGTGAACAGCTTGACATC
>NW_017307267.1:222057-232246 GCF_000935625.1 Nanorana parkeri | reverse complement strand
TAGCGATTTGTTTGGACCTTGAGCATTAGTGGGGTCAGTCAGTAGAAAATCCGTCGGTGTAAAATTTATTGTCTGTCCAGTGACCTGGGAGGTCACTTTGTGTACTGTCTGCCAATATGTGGCAAGGTCTGGGCAGGTCCAATAGATGTGCAAGAGAGTGCCAACATCCCTCTGGCATCTCCAGCACATGTCCGGTACAGTTGGGTATATTTTATGTAATATCTGTGGTGTCCTGTACCAGTAGGTCAGTATCTTGTAGTTTGTTTCATGAGTCTTACTACTGATAGAGCTTGTTTGTACAGTTCGGCAAATGTCACTCCAGTCTTCGTCTGTCCAGGCTAATTGTAATTCCCTTTCCCATCGCCTACGCAGTTTGACCGTCTTATGGTTCTGTGTGTCATGTAACAACGCGTATAGCCTTGAGATCAGATGGTCTTGGGGGTTCTGTGAGCGTGCGCCACTTCTGGAGGTCAGTTTTAAGTCTGTTCAGTAAGGGTTGGAAGTTAAGTGAGAATATGGTCAGAAGATTGGCCGGGAGATGTATCCCCAAGTATTTAATTGAGGAGTTATTCCATTGGAACGGGTATCTACGTCTTAGGGGCTCTATGAGGGAGGCGGGCGCGGATACGCTGAGTGCCACAGATTTGCCGAAATTGATTTTCAGGTTGGAAAGTGAGGAGTAGGTCTCAAACCTCGTCATCAATTTAGGTAGCGAGTTGGTCGGGTCTGTTAGAAAACATAGCAGGTCATCCGCAAATGCCGCCACCTTGTGCTCCCCCTTACCTATCGTTACCCCCCGCACTTGTGGGTCTTTAAGAACCATTCTGATGAAGGGTGCTAGTGTCAGGATGAAAAGTGTGGGGGAAAGGGGGCAGCCCTGTCGGGTGCCGTTTGAGACAGGAAAACTATGGGACAAACATCCTGTCGTCTTAACCCTTGCCGTTGGTCGTGTGTAGATGGCCTGGATCCAGGCCATCATACGGTCTTGAAGTCCAATATGTCTTAGAACTGCAAACATAAATTCCCATGAGACCCTGTCGAATGCCTTCTCCGCATCGGGGGATAGTAAGATAGTGGGAATGCCTTTTGATTGAGTCCAGTGGATAATGTCAATAGCTGTGGTGGTATTGTCCTTAGCCTCTCGGCCCAGGACAAACCCCACTTGTTGACTCCCTACCAGTTCGGGGACATGCGGGAGAAGGCGATTCGACAGGATCTTGGTGAACAGCTTGACATCGACGTTCAAGAGGGATATCGGCCTATAGTTTTCACAGTAGCGGAGTTCTTTACCCTCTTTAGGGATGACTGAAATCTGGGCCTCCAGTGTTTGGCTCGGTAAGTAGTAGACGTGATCTACTGAGTTGTACGTCTTTAGGAAATGGGGGGTCAGAAGTATTGGATTGAGAGGGGCATTAAAGTCACCTCCCACGATCAACATACCTTCTGTGAAGTCAGTTAGAAGTGTCAAAAATTTGGCCAGAAACGTTGCATGTCGTGCGTTTGGTAAGTATACAGTTGCCAGTGTCACCGGGACGTCATTGAGTTTCCCTTTCAGGATTAGATATCTACCCTCGCTGTCCGATATGGAATCCGACAGGTCGAAAGCCAGCGATCTGTGAAACAAAATCGAAACACCTTTAGATTTACTATTCGAAGAGGTTGCATGGTACACTAAAGGGTAAAATGAGTTCGAGAACTTGGGTATTGTTCCTGTGCGGAAGTGAGTCTCTTGAATAAATACCACTGACGTCTTGGCTTTCTTTAGATCGCCTAGAATAAGTGTTCGCTTCTCAGGAACATTAAGTCCTCTGGCATTTAGGGACAACACTACTAGGTCTGCTAGAGACGCCATAGCGGGTTCCACGAAGGTCTGGTGACAGATGGTGAAGGGAGTGGGCTTGCTAGTAAGAATTCCTTTAAGTTAACCCTCACGGGATGGGGGCCTCAGGGAAAGTTGTGGGGGTGGGAGTGTGGGGTCAGCTACGTTAACAGAACCTCAGGGTATCCGGTGGTGCGGGCAAGAGGGCGTAGCCCAGGGGTCTGGGGGAGGGGAGAAAAGGGGGAACAAGACTAACTAACAATAAGCTAGGGAATCCCCTGTACTCTGTTCTAACCACCCGGACTGAGCCCAGTTCACAGGCGGGGAGATCAAGAGAGCAAGGGGTGTAAGTAGGGGGCAGACAATATTGTGGGCAGCACCTAGTGCCACACACTGTTGCCTCACTCTGGGGGTAAGTGATTGGCTTTCTGGATGAGATGGATCAAGATTGGTACAATCAACTCCATTTGGTCGCCTCTCCAATACCCGAGAAACCCTTAGGTACATTCCTAAATCCTGCCATACTGCAGAGCATATTTTCATGGGGTGGGTGAAAGGATCACTCTTCTAGATGTACTCCCTTTGCCCTCATAATACATTGGTATATGAGTAGGTTAGCAGTGGGGTGACATCAGTGATATGTGTACCCTAAATATAGACCTTCCCTGAGAGTAGCAAACAATATAAACGTTATAACCGATATAAACAATATAAACAATATAAAACAATATATAAACAGTTTAAACTCCTGTGATGTTTGTATCCACCTGTGAGGGTCCATAGAACTGTGCTCACGTTAACTGGAGTATGGAATGTGGAGGTCTAAACGCCTGCATCAGCAGAGGTGGTTGTGTGTTACCTTACTGGCTGCTTCCTCCCTGGCCGACAGGCCCCCAAACCACCGCCCCCCGTCTCCTCCGCTCCGAGGTGTCTCTGTCCGGAGGCCGATTCAGGTCCCTGCCTGCCAGTGAGGATCCTGCAACGGCAAGACACGTAGAAATTAGAAATAAAGGAATGAAAGCCGAGTGACTCCAACATTTTCAGTTATCTGTGTTTGGTACAATCAACTCCATTTGGTCGCCTCTCCAGTACCCAAGAAACCCTTAGGGACATTCCTAAATCCTGCCATACTGCAGAGCATATTTTCATGGGGTGGGTGAAAGGATCACTCTTCTAGATGTACTCCCTTTGCCCTCATAATACTTTGGTATAGGAGTAGGTTAGCAGTGGGGTGACATCAGTAATATGTGTACCCTAAATATAGACCTTCCCTAAGAGTAGCCAACAATATAAACGTTATAACCGATATAAACAATATAAACAATATAAAACAATATATAAACAGTTTAAACTCCCGTGGTGTTTATATCCACCTGTGAGGGTCCATAGAATTGCGCTCACGTTAACTGGAGTATGGAATGTGGAGGTCTAAACGCCTGCATCAGCAGAGGTGGTTGTGTGTTACCTTACTGGCTGCTTCCTCCCTGGCCGACAGGCCCCCAAACCACCGTCCTCCGTCTCCTCCGCTCCGAGGTGTCTCTGTCCTGGAGGCCGGTTCAGGTCCCTGCCTGCCAGTGAGGATCCTGTAACGGCAAGACACGTAGAAATTAGAAATAAAGGAATGACTCCAACATTTTAGAGTGACTCCAACATTTTCAGTTATCTGTGTGCACATCACTGCGGGGCCCACTGGAGTGGGGTTCCAGCACCGCAACCGTCCGAGGCAAGGATCCCAGCATCCAACTAAGTTAACAGGGATAATTCTGGGAAAACAGTCTCGGGCCACTTGGTACCGTGCCTAGGAATGAGTGCGTCTCTGTGTGAATTCAGCGGGGGGGTTGTTCGCCATCCCGGTCACAATCCGCCACGTCGTCCATCTGGCAATCGGTACGATAAGGTGGGGTATTGGGGCCTCTCCGACGGCGTTCTTTCTCGATGGTCCCGGGGCTTCTGGTGGGGTCTGGTTCCAATGGCGACCGCTCTCGTCTGCGACCAGGCCTGTCGTTGGCAGCGTGTATCCTGAGGTCTTCATACCAATCTTGGACTTGGATGGTCGGGATATTCAGTTGCGAACAGAAGTCTCCCGCTTCTTCAGGTAGGTGTAAGGTAACGGTTCTGCCTCTGTGCAGTGCGGACAGGCAGAATGGGAACTTCCAGCGTTATGCAATGCCATGTTTGCGCAAGTGGTCTAATAGCGGACGTAAGGCTCTACGTTGTTGCAGGGTGATGTTGGACAGGTCTTGGAACAGCTTTACCTCGGAGCCGTCATACTTGACCACTGCTTTGGCCCGGGCCCGTTGTAAGATCTCTTCTTTTAGCGGGAAGTTCTGTAGACAGCAGATGATGTCTCTCGGAATGTCCTCTTGTAAGTTGCGGTGCCGCAGTGCCCTATGCGTTCTCACAAAGTCAATGGGCGATTCAGGCGGGCGGTCTAATAGGTCATTGAAGATGTCAGTCAGGGCTGTCTTAACAAAGTCAGGTAGGACTGTTTCTGGGACCCCCCGGACACTGATATTGGCGCGGCGTCCCCTATTATCGAGGTCTTCCATGTGGCGGCGCATGCCAATCATCGAGGGGGTGGTGGTCTCTTGATGGGCCCTCAGAGAGTGGATGGCCGCATCTCTCTCCGCTCCGGCCTGTTCCGCTGCCTGCATCCTGCGGCCTATATCCCTAATGTCCTGTCTGAGTTCGGAGACCGCCGAGCTCAGGGTCTTTTTGATGTCGCCTGCGAGGAGAGTCAAATCTGACCTGGTAGGTAGTTGTTGGATGTAGGACGACATCGAGCCCGGATCCATGGAGGCCTGAGGCGCAGTAGCAGGTGGGTTAGTCGCGGTCAGCGCCATATTGGAAGACCTCGCGGTCAGATTTTCCGGCCGCTGTGTGCGGAACATCTCGGGGGAATTGACGGCTCAGTTGGGTCCCATCCGACCCAGGGGATCTGGACCTTCCGTCCTGTCTGCCTATTTTCCCCATGGTAGTCGAAAGCAGGAGATTGTAGCTTCGTTCAGGATATCTGGAGACGGAGCTTTGGAGTTAAGCGTCCATCTTCTTCAGTCTTTCCAATAGTTTTTTATTAACTATTTTTTTGGAGGGAATGAGTAACAAGGGGTACAATGTACCCTTTACTCATCCACGAAGGGGGGATATCTGGGGAACCCCTTATTCTAAAGGGGGCTTCCAGATTTTGGTAAGACCTCCCACATCTACTGTGCCAGGGATTTGGGAATGAGGCCCTTGCTTCTATCAACATTGGGACAAGGTCCCTTGTGGTGAGGATTTATGCCCCCCAAAAAGGTTCACTCCCAGAGGGTATGTGGCCTGGTATGGTTCAGGAGTAGAGATGAGGTTTGGGTTTTTGTTTTGCACCCAAACTATGCTGTTTGCAGTTTGCCTAAATGGTGAATTTTCCAGACATTCCATTCCTGCATTCCAGACCAGAACAGAGGCCAGAAATAGCATAGGGATACATTATGATGCATTGTGGCTCCGGAGCTCCAGAAAAAATCTGGTCTGGAGATGATCTGAACATGGTGTGAATGGGCACTAAAAGTGAATCCCTTATAACACTTTGCTTGAACTGTGTTCAGGTGGCATAGTGTGGGAAATAATGATATTTTGCCACTGTGCCAGCCCCCTCCCTATAAAGGTCAGATAGGAACAACTGACAGTGATTTAATGAGCAATTAGGGTGCTATAGAGTGCTATCTGCAGAGCTTTACAGTGCTATACACAATATTGTATTGTGCCATAGCTACATTACAGATAATTTTAGTGCGGTAGGCTAACAGAGTGGAGTGTATCCCCCTCCCCATATTCACTGTGCTGTTTAGTGCTCCATTACTGTGAGGTGCATTACAGTGTGTATTCATTTACATTAAATAGACCCAGCAGTCTTTCTACATTTGTGTGTGTGAGCATCAACTTCTATTGCTTTTTAGCTACTGCCCCTCCCCCTCCTTTTATGGAGGGTGAAGGGTGGGGTTTTATATGGTGTTTTATGTTCTGTTAAAGTTTTCCTGTTATTTTTAAGTTTCTGCCAGTTAAAAAATTTAAAAAAACATTAAAAGAGGGTTTAGGGCTACATTGATTTAGGGTTGATGTTTGGGGTTTCGTGTTTCAGTTATTACTGCACATATTGTGAAGTCCACCAAAGCACCACATCCCACTATTACCATAATTGGAAATAAAACTATGCAATACCTTTTTTAGCATTTTTGTGAGGCCTTAAAGGGAAACACAGAGAATCTTCACATGCAGCTGTAGGAGGACAAGCAGGTTCTGCATCTATAGGCCAAAGTTGTGGGTGGGCCACACCTTTGAGAGGCAGGGCACGTCTGTCATTCATTTCAGGCAGTGGGTGTGCCATACAACCAGAGTTCATGAAGGTGGTGCTGGACTGGAAAACCAAGCCTTCCTCATCCTCCTCAGTAGCTGCAAATAAGGCAGAGAGAGGCAAATGCCATTGATATACCTGCAGCTGCAGCTTATTGCCAAGTTGGCCCAAGCAATGAGGAGGGTGGGGATAATTATAAGGTCTCAGACTGTACCTTGGTGCTATAGTTTTTAGGGGAGCAAAGTTAGGAAATGGCACAACATAAGCAATCAAACTGCATGTCACCTTTTAAAATGCTGCCTAAAAGATACTGTTGAACTATTTTGAACTATTGTCAGTGCAAAATGTACAGTATTCTTTCATTTTAGTGAGGACATGGCACTTCAGCTCTTGTGGGATAGGCATGACTCCCAGAGGCATGATAGAATTTGTAGTTTTACCACAGCTAAAGTGGCAAGGTTGCCTATCCCTGTACTGTAGTCTTCTACAACCCTCAATAAACACTAGCGTATCACAATTTTATTATAATAAAATAAACACCCCTCAAAAAATACAATATTAAACCCTATTTTAAAACATTACATTTGAACGTTATATTCTGAGTGTGCTTTTTAACCCCATCATGACCACTGATGTGCATAGTACAGACTCTGTTTACATTTGTAAAGCCGACTGTCGGTTTTACAATAGGAGCAATTCTGGAGACTCAGCTGTTGCCAGATTACTTCTACGGGCCGGTAAACTGCCTGCCCCCCTGCCCAACACCCCTCCCTGTTTACCGGGCTCGGCTGCCCCTCCTACGGGTCCAGGACCAGCTTCTCGAGTGTCAAGGGGAAGCTGGGGAGGAGAGCGGCGAATGTCTAAACACCAATCTGCTCCCCATTCTATGGGACTGGTAGCGATGCAGATTACATCACTTCCAGTCCCATAGCTTTCATTGTGGGCTCCTGAAGCCCAGCAATAAGCTATTGAAGTACGATTTGCAATTCAAAAGTTTATTTAGAGTGTATTAGTGACACCAGGGGTCTTTTGGACCCCCAGTATCACCTTAAAGAGGACCTGTCACCACCAATGTGTTATCACATGGGGGGCTTGAAAGTGCCTCTATGTGATAGCAATTAAAGTTAAAAAAATTACAGTTTTTAAAAATAATATCAAATGAAATAATTGTAAAAATAATCAAAACATGTTTTAAAGTCCCCGCGAGCTCGTGTGTTATAACGTAAGCCGCATTGGGTGCACCTACGTACGATGATTGTGCTACACATGTTGGGTATCACCATGCACGCCAGAGTAAGAGCACTAATTCTATGCACATCTCAAAACTGATGAGTTGTAGGGGCTTTTAAAGCGCTGTCTATGGATTTTTCGGGGTAATGAATTTTGATGCCGTTTCACAGATGCACATAAATTTTTACCTGGACATGTTGAGTATCTATTTACTCGTTGTAACCTTGCCTTTTATATTTTATAAAAAAATGGGTATTTTATTAACATAAAAATTTGCAACTGCCACCATTTTAGTCTTCATTCTATATTCTATATACACTATGTAGCCCATCACCCTTCAATTCACTATAATGTAGCCCAATACAGCACTATTTAGCACTGTATAGTATAGCAGCAACCATCTCTCCATGAAAACAGTCGGTCAGCTCTCCCCATCTACTCCAAGTATCCATGCTAGGAACCCTGACTTTTATAGGGATGGGGCTGGCACAAAAGATCCCCATTATTGGCTCTTCTAAGCCACCTGACCACAGTTAAACGGCCAGGAAGTATATTACTGGTTGCTATAGTGGTGGTTGCTAATTGGTATATTACTATATCCACTCTATATCCACCGCATTAGTTCACCATTTTCCAAAACTGTGAATTACATGTTTGAGTTTATCTCTAGTAGTTGCAAGTTTATGGTCATCAGTACCTCTTTTTTTAAAGTCTCAATAACAACTGTACATTGCTAGTCTTACTATATAAAGCCAGAATTTAAAGCAGGGCTGCCACTCACCATTTTTCTAGTCTCACAGCATAATGATATCACATATTTCATATCGATTTTGGCCTGAATTTTGTGACTGTTCATACATTTTAATTCACATTGTCCGGAAAAAAGAAAGAAAATGCATTTAACAGTATGAATATTTTTTTTTTAATTACAATTGTGTCACATCTAGTGACCAGTGAATTTATGTAGGAATTGAGCCTGACCATTAAGATCTCAGTTGATGCATGTTTTAGATTACATAATATATGTGCAGTTTAATCACTTGTCAATCTATATTCGAGATATGAACAATCCCCCTACCATTTACAAACCAGTTTTCTCACTGTTAATCATAGCAGCAAGAACAAATGAAAAAAAAATCCTAGATTATACTGAAGAACTGTTGACTGCTGCAATATGTTAACAAAAATAAACAATTTGACAGTTACAGCTGGAAATAAATTACATGTTCTTCTAAATGTGCATTGTGATAAAATAAAGAGAGGACAGAGTCACACATAATCCTCAGGTATTGAGCATGGTACAGATTGAAGAGCTCAGTCAATAGTCATAATGAATCTGCGTATAAAACCAAGTAAAAAGGTCAAGACTTTAGACTGTCCTATAAAAAAATATTAATGGAAACATGTTTACTTTTTTTTAAAAATGACTAAAAATAAGAACAATAACAACAATTAATTACATGTTTTTTTTTCCTGCCATTGAAAAGTACTATTTGATTCAAAAAATTACCCTATGATTTGTTAACATTGTATAAATCACCTAAATATTTTATGCAAAATTTGGAAAAAGTACATGATAATAAATTATTAAATGCTAAAATATGTTCTTAATAATGAGTAGTTCAATTCATGGTTTCAATTCACAGCAGAGGGTGCTCCCGTGCTCCCAATCAGTTTAATTTAGGTTGTTTTGGCTGTGACACCTGATTTTCTATCTAGCAGTACTAGGCAAAAATTTAGTGGTGGTAGCAGCCACAACAGAGGGTTTGCACTTCCAAAAGGAATAAAGCTAAAGCCCCAACTTCATACCAATTGCCAAACAGTGGTACAAAATGTTATAGTATAACTTGTGATCCCATTGTATTGCCTTAAAATATTAATGAAATGTGAAAAGCACATGGTTGTAATTAATTGCAATTGTGATTTTTTTTAGGGGTACAAATCCAGACTTTAACTGAATCTCAAAGCAACAAATACATTTTAGCAATGTAGCTGAGAAGGACTCCTTCTGCTGTACTAGCTATAGTTAGCAAGACTTACATCACTGTTTTGTTCTGATGACAATGTTTTACATAAGCATGTTTAATTTCTGTCTGTGTTGCAGTTGGGAAGAATCATTTTCCTGTGTTTATACATTGTCAAATAGACAGGAAGTGAGATGAAAACTCTGTAATAAAGCCCCATAGAAGAGGCTAAACGAGAAGAAGTTGTAAGCATTTTGCACTTCATTAAAAGCAAATTATTATTGAACCCTTTTGCTGCCAAGGTTGTAAAGCTTACATCAAAACAAAAATGCTTGCAGCTGGCCAGCTCAGTAAACCTTACATCCTTGGCATTCCTCACTCTGCTATAAGCTAATGGTCACCTCAATGACCACAAACATATTAGAATGGTTCCCCTGACTGTGCTGATTAAATTATTAGCTATGATCAGGGGCTGATAATAGCCATGAATTCAAAATATGACCTTCCAACTGCCACCACTGCCATACACTGCTCCGCCTGACTCAGATCCTCCCCTCTGGATGTCTGCAAACAGCACAATTCTGAGTTCTCTGCACAGCCCACTCTCTCTGCCAAAACCTCCAATCCTTTCACTGCTCTCCCCCTACTTGTAGAAGCAGATACAGTGGGCTGTGCTTAGTGGTGTGGTGCCAAATGGGAGGATTGGAACCTTCAGGATGGTAAGCGGAGGATTGGTAAATATGTAAGTCATATTTACCGATCCTCTGCCTGTCTTGAATGAACAAGACAGTGTTCAGTGTTGATCATTAGTGATGAGCCGAACACCCCCGTGTTCGGTTCTAA
>NW_017307267.1:162295-218849 GCF_000935625.1 Nanorana parkeri | reverse complement strand
ATATATCTCTCTGTATATATATCTCTCTCTGTATATCTCTCTAGTAATTTATCTCTCTAGTGATTTACAGCAGCAGAGGGGAGGTGCAATAGCTGGTTTGCTATTGGCTATTGCAAACGGAAATAGCCAATAGGAATCTAACAATGCATTCCTATGGTGAAAAAAAGTGTTTTTCTTTTTTTTGACAGCAGCAGAACCGCCGGCCAATAGAAAACAGTTGGGCGGAGCTTATACGCCGTACCAGCCTGAAGTGAATAGCCGAACAGCGTTCGGCTCACTTCGCTTTAGGTCGGTCATTCACTGGGTTGCCTACGGCAGCTTAGTGAATAAACCCCTTTATTTTATATTATTTCCTATTGCTATATTTACTGCAATGAACCTCACTAATGATCTTAGAGTTGCTACTAATTTACACCATGGATCATATATTGTATATTCTTAGTCAAATATTTCTATTATATTGCAAAGCTGTTGCAAAATCCTCCTCATTAACTTGATTTCTGCCAACTAAAATTTTTGATATTTATAATTTCTATTTGTTTAGCAAGTTAACAAGATGTTAGAGCACCAGGATTTACACTTCACTTGTAAAAAAAATAATATTTTTGCTTCGAATTTGCTCTCAACTGTGCATGAAATCCACACAATACTTTAGCACAAAACCTCGATCAATAGAGAAAAATCAATTTGCAATGTTGTGTGTCCAGCATCATTCAAGAACATCATATTAACAATATCCATTTAAATCTATTCTTTATATTGGAATAAACTAAATCATTTCAACTGAGCTCACTTTGCTTTATCCTGCAAGACAGATCAGTGTGGTATATAAGAATTTTTTTTTATATCCAAGAATACGTTAATGCTGTTGAACACAGAAGTAAACTATTTACCTATAAATATAGATAGATACTTAGATACAGGAGGTAAAAAAATATTTTTATATCTTGAATATCACTATTACAAGACTACCTTGTCTGTCTGCTTATTCTTCAGCTTGCTTTATATTGGCACACTATTTTATTATTTAAGGTACAATGTACAAGAGGTTGTATGTCTATAAAAATATAGAAATAGAAAATATTGAAGGCTAATAAGGTTCCTCTAAGCCATAAAGGCATAAAACCTGCATAAATAAATAATAAGTGTAATTAGGTAGGGTCACATAATGATACTCATGCTAGGCCTGTGCTTGGATCAAGGGTCTGGTTAGGAATTTTAGGGTGGACCCCATGTTTTCCCCCAATTTTTGGGGTGGGGATCCTCCTTAAAATTCCTACCAGACCTAAAAGGGCCTTGTATGACTTTGGGGGAATCCCATGCATTTTATTTTAAATAGGGGTCCCTCCTAATTTTCCTATCTGAAGGTCTGGTATGGATTGGAAGGGGAACCCCAAGCTGTTTTTCTTTCTTTTTTTAACTTGTTTTACATTTATTTAAATAATTTCTTTTCCTTCCTTTCAGAGGAAGTGAGCTGAATAGGATCGGCTGAGTCGAACTCCTTCTGCACTTCGGGTCGGCCGAACATGCTGAGGCGGCTTCCAGCTATTCACTCCTTGCCATTCAGACCTTATGAAAATAAGGGCGAATGGCAGCGAGTGAACTGCCGAGGGCCTCGGCTCAGCCAATCCACATGTTGGATCAGCTGAGTTGAAAGGCTTCTGCACTTTGGTTCAGCCGATGTACGGCTGATTTTAGCCGATGTACGGCTGAAATCAGCTGTACAGAGCCGAAGTGAATTGCCGAACGCCATTCGGCTCAGTTCACTTCGGCTCGGTTATTCACTCGGCTGCCTTTCACAGCTTAGTGAATAGCACTCTAAGTATCTCAATACAATGTATCTGGAAGTGTGTGGGTATATTAGGCAGCAAGTGAACATTTTGTCCCCGAAGTTGACGTGTTGGAAGCAGAAAAAATGGGCAAGTGTAAGTGGGTCAGAAAAACTCCAAAACTGCAGCTTTTGTTATATGTTCCCAGTCTGCACCTACCAACAGTGTCCCAAGGAAGGACAACTGGTGAACCGGTAACAGGGTGATGGGTGGCCATGTCTTATTGATGCACGTGGGAAGGGAAAGTTGGCCAGCAATAGAAGAGCTACTGTAGTTCAAATTGCTGAAACCGTTAATGCTGGTTCCAGTAGAATAGTGTCTGAACACATAGCGCATCGTGGTTTGTTGCATATGAAGCTGCATAGCTGCAGACTGGTCATGGTGCCCATGCGGTCTCATGTCCACCACCAAAATTACCTATAATGGGCATGTGAGCATCAGAACTGGACCACAGAGCAATGGAAGAAGGTGGCCTGATCTGATAAATCATGTTTTCTTTTACATCATAGGGATGGCTGGCTGCGTGTATGTCACTTACCTTGGAAAGAAGTGACACCAGGATACACCATGGGAAGAAGGCAAGCCAGCAGAGACAGTATGATACTTTGAATAATGTTCTGCTGGGAAACTTTGGGTCCTGCCACTCATGTGGATGTTACTTCATCCAAGTACACCCCTTTATGGAAACAATATTCCCTGATGGAAGTGGACACTTTCGGCAGAATAATGCACCCTGCCACACGACAAAAACAGTTCAATAATGGTTTGAGGAATACAAAAGTTAGTTTGAGGTGTTGATTTGATCTCCAAATTCTTCAGATCTCAATCCAATTAAGCATCTGTGGGATGTGCTGGAAAACCAAGTCTGATTCATGGAAGCCCCCACCTCACAACTTACAGGACTTAAAGGATCCGATGGCTTGGTGCCAGATACCACAGCATACCTTCAGAAGTCTAGTGCAATCCATGCCTCAAGGGGGTCAGGACTGTTTTGGCGGCAAAAGGGGGACCCACTCAATATGAGGTGGCTGATCATCATGTGTGTGTGGTCTACACAAAATTATAGAAATACAAGGTATGCTGTGTGTAGCATATTACTAATGATAACATTTTTTACTAATGTTGTTGCTGGGGATGTAGCTTTGACAATAAGGCTTATCAGAAATGGTAGATATAATACCATTAGTTCTGCTATAACACTGCATTTCCTTTTATCATGGTAAAAATATTCTTTATTGTGTATACTTGACCTGAACAGCTGTTTGAGTTGCGTCAAGTTTAAAATTTGGCCTACTCCAAGGGCTGAAATGCTCTCTATGTCGCCTGGATAATAATTCTTCCTGTTTTCTGTGTTAGATGTATACTTTTATGTGGATTTGCAGGATGAAAAGCTGCACTTTGTGTGCCTCTTTTATAATGATTCCTACTCTGACTGATTTTTTGCTAACTGTACAATATTTCTGTCTGTTGTCTCTGACATAATCCACTGTAATTTTTAATTTCTTGAAAAAAGTGCCTTGTCTCTCCCTATCCCTCTTTGTCTCTATATCTCTCTGTTTTAGGGTTGCACAGATACCAAGTACAGTACTCGGTACAAGTACGAGTACATGTACCGATACTTTTGATACTTTTTGATACTTAATGATCGACACCAGGACAGTGGTGGAGTGCCAGAGCCAGGTCCCAGCTGACACCACTGCCACCCTGGTAGTTCTCATGAAAATGCCAAGTATCGGCACTGGTACTCGAAAAGTATCTGTGCATCCCTAATATATATATATATATATATATATATAGATATACAGTATATATATATATATATATGTGTGTGTATATATATTAGGGATGTCCCAATATCGATACTAGTACCGGTATCGGGGGCCGATACAGGGCATTTTCACGAGTACTTGTACTTGTAAAAATGCCCGATGCTGACGGCCAATACTGGCCCTTTAAATTTTTTGGTGCAATCTGTTGTTTATTGACATTTTCATACACAGAATAATCATACATAGAAACATTTCAGCCACACTAGAAACAATACAAAAGAATAGAACAAGAGGTGGGAATCCCACAGGGAGCCAGGCATAGTAAAATAACGTCACAATCAGTGATAATCAGGTGTTGGAGCAAGGGTCCGGCACTGGACAATGCAGGTATTCAAGTCATACAGAGTAGTTCACAGCAAGGGCATGGGTCCACACACGTCACCCGCCCTAGTGCATACTTCCCACTGTTCCAGTGACTCGATAGTAGAATAAATGGGAAAATGAGAGACTGTTTACACAGTGAAGTCCCCTTGCCCTCTTGTATAGCACAATTGGGGGAGGAGGGGGACAAGGGACAAATAACATTCAGGGGAAGGACATAGACAGGAGAACAGGACAATCAGGGGAAAACCCCCGAGCTTATGAGGGTAACATAGAGAGGTACAAGGAAGGAGAGAAGAGCAAAGTGGGTACTGGAGAACGAACAAAAGAGCACTGGGGAAGTCCCACCCCCTACCAGGGTGTCCGCGAGCCCAGAGGTTAGCGGGAGATGGCCTCCGAGAAGTCCGCCGACTCCCGGAAGGTGAGCCAGGCAGACCATGCGAGTACATATTGAGGACCAGCATCACGTTCCTCAGCCAGGAGACCCTCCAAATCGGCTATTTGGTCCATTTCCACAGTCCATTCACCCAAGGTGGGGACCACCGGCGTACGCCAATGTCACGGGATGACTGTTCTAGCAGCCATGAGAAACTGGTGCAATAGGCCTTTTTTCGCCGACTTAAGCGACCCGGGCACCATAGACAGCAACAGTATCTTAGGGTCATCTGCCACCGCAACACCTGTCACTCTGAGGTACAAATCCAGCACCACCCGCCAGAATCCCCGGATTGGAGGGCAGCTCCACCAGATGCAGGTCATATGGCCCAGAGAGTTATTGCAGCGCCAACAAGAGGCAGAGACGTTTGGGTAGAATCGGTGCAGGATCTCTGGGCACCAGTACCATCGGGTCAAGATCTTCAGGTTTTTCTCATGTGCTGTGCTAGCAATGGAGAGTCAATGGGTTAGGGCGAACAACTTCACCCAGTCCGCCTTTGACAAAGGTACCGCCAGTTCCCTTTCCCAAACAGAGGTGTAGGCCGGCAGGGCAGGGGAAGCCAGGGAGGAGAGGACGGAGTAGAGGAGAGAGGCCGAGTGGGTTGGAGGCGAGGATGCCAGAAGGAGAGAGTCCAAGGCCGTGGGGGCCCCACCAAAGACATCCACATCGGAGAAGGTGGATACAAAGGAGCTGAATTGTCTATCAACTAGCCAGGTCCCCCGTATCATGCCGGACTGGACACCACTTGTCTCAGGAAGGTGCGTGAGGGTGGAGACCAATTGACGGTGCGAACCCCTAGTCCAACGCCCAAAGGAGGAGCCGGACAGAGCCGGAGGGAAAGCAGGGTTACCAAAGAAAGGGGTCATGGGCCCCACATAGGAAGAGACACCATACCGAGCCACACAGCGATCCCACAGTTTCAAGGTGTGGGCGGTCAGAAATGGGAGAGAGGAGTACACCAGCCTAGATCCTGGAGCTATCCAGGGCAGGGCCAACAGGTCAAATCCTGCAATGACTTCCTCTAAGCGGACCCACTGTTTATCCTCAGCACAGTGGAACCAATCCACTACGCGGACCAGAACCGCAGCATAGTGATAGAGAAAGATGTCTGGGGCGCTTGCACCCCCTTTGAGTTTCGGCACCGCCAGCGTCCTATAGCTGAGTCGGGGGCGAGATGTGCCCCACACAAACTTCGTGAAGACCTGCTGGAGTTGCTTCAGATACCACTGGGACATCGATGGGCAAAGTTTGAAACAGGTATAAAAACCTAGGGACAATGTCCATTTTAAGTGCATTAATATAGCCCAGCCACGACAGGAACCTGCGGTCATACAAGGCAAGGTCTCGGGTCATCTTCACCAGCAAGGGCCGGAAATTCAGAGAGTGTAGGGCAGTTAGGTCAGTAGGCAAGTGGACACCAAGGTACTTCAAAGAGGTGGGGCAAACCCTAAATGAGTAGTTACCAGCCAGTTGTTGAAGGGCCTCCGTGGGACACATTGCCCTTTACATTTTTTAATCGGATCGGCTGCCTCAGGTCCCACGCTTGTGGGGTCCTGAAGCAGCCTTCCAGGGACCTGGCAGTAGCTGTCTTTTACGCTGCCTGCCAGGTCTCACATCTTCTCCTCCTGATTCAAGGTGCAGGCACTGCTGAAGGCATCCCAACATCTTGAATACAGCCTCGAAGCAGGCACCTGCTCTGTTCGACTCACTATGCGCCCGTAGATTGGGCTGAGCACAGAACCTGTAAAAGTTCAGGAAAAAACTCCAGGAAGAAGCGCTCTAGGAGGGGTTTGAGGGGGTTGGGGATGCTGGGTATGCAGCACAGCACCTGTCAGAGCCAATGAGATGCAATAAGCAGCGCTGGAGAGACCCAATAGGCAGCCCTGGTGAGATCTGGGAGCAGCCCTGGTGAGATCTGGACACAGCCCTGGTGAGATCTGGATGCAGCCTGGTGACATCTGGATGCAGCCTTGGTGACATCTGGACGCAGCCATGTGACATCTGGACGCAGCCATGTGACATCTGGATGCCGCCCTGGTGACATCTGGACGCAGCCTGGTGAGATCTGGACGCAGCCCTAGTGACATCTGGACCCAGCCCTGGAGACATCTGGACGCAGCCTGGTGGGATCTGGACTGCATATGTCACCAGGGCTGCGTACAGATCTCACCAGGCTACCTACAGAGCCTGTGGAGAGATGCAATAGGCAGCACTGGAGAGACCCAATAGGCAGCCCTGGTGAGATCTGGGAGCAGCCTGGTGAGATCTGGGAGCAGCCCTGGTGAGATCTGGACACAGCCCTGGTGAGATCAGGATGCAGCCTTGGTGAGATCTGGATGCAGCCTGGTGACATCTGGATGCAGCCTTGGTGACATCTGGACGCAGCCTGGTGACATCTGGACGCAGCCCTGGTGACATCTGGACGCAGCCTGGTGAGATCTGGATGCAGCCCTGGTGACATCTGGACGCAGCCCTGGTGACATCTGGACGCCGCCCTGGTGACATCTGGACGCCGCCCTGGTGACATCTGGACGCCGCCCTGGTGACATCTGGACGCCGCCCTGGTGACATCTGGACGCAGCCCGGTGGGATCTGGACTGCATATGTCACCAGGGCTGCGTACAGATCTCACCAGGCTACCTACAGATTCTGTAGACAGCCTGGTGAGATCTGTATGCAGCTTTGGTGAGATTTGTATGCAGCATGGTGGGATCTGGAGTCCAGATGTCACCAGGCTGCGTCCAGATGTCATCAGGCTGCGTCCAGATTCGGAAAACACAGCCTGGTGAGATCTGTATTTAGCTCTGGTGAGATCTCTATTCAGCCCTTTTGACATCTGTTTGCAGCCCTGGTGAGAAACTGCCCTAAAATTATTAGTCAGTATTGTTTTAGAAAAAATGTCACATGTCCCTTTAAGAAAAAGTATTAGCACTTGGTATCAGCAAATACCTGAGGGGAAGTACTTGTACTTGTACTTGATCTTGAAAAAGTGGTATCGGGCCATCGCTAATATATATATATTATGTATGGCAACAGTGATGTAGGAGTCATGTAATCTAAATCTGGAGTGGATAGCGTGGAACTCTTGCAAGATGCCAAATAGAGAAGAAAATTTTGGAAGGCGGTTTCAATTGACTAGAGCAGTATGCAATACTTTACACTGAGTGGCCAGTTTATTATGACCACCTGACGTTTGTAGGCAAATAAGCTATAATTAGCTAAAATTTCGCACTGAAGTTGCTAGAGGGCCAGACCATTATAAATAGGGAAGCAGGTTGTTTACCACGACAGTAGAAGTGATTTTTTTCTGAAGATATGGGTAAACAACGCGATTTAACAGCCTCTGAACGTGGGATGTTTGTTGGCGCGGAGCCATCGAGCGAGTATCAGCAAAACAGCAGAATTTGTTAAATGTTCAAGAGCAGCTGTTGTTAAGTGTTTAAAGACCGGACTGTCAGCTGAAAATCTGGATCTGAACGTGCAAATTGTGGCCGTCAGCGACTAGTCAATGTTAGGGCAGAATGGAGAGTGGCAAGACTGGTACAAGACAACAGAAGGGCATGCAGGGCAGTGTCAGATTCCTCGCATCACCTTTCAACATCTCGTGGAGTCACGAGGTGGCCCAACTAAGTCATCTCGTGGAGTTATCTTGTGGTCCAACGAAGTACTGATGGGGTGGTCATAATAATCTGGCCACTCAGTGTATATTGATATCAATGAGCCTGGAAGGATTAAATGAATGATTGGGAAGCACAAACTAACAAAGCTAACTACTAAAACATTTTTTTTTAAACTGGCTAAATTGTAAAAATAATATAATAGTAAGAGTATGAATACGTTTATGAGGCTTATGTCTATAAATATATAAGAATTTGCTTCTCAGTTTCATTTAGTAGTAGGAATGCCATGCAAGTGACATTCGTCCAGCTATTTGCTGGGAGGAAAGTTTATACACCATCCCCTATGTGCATGTCTCTGATGTAGAATAACAGCTAAGCCCATATACAAAAAGACTGTTTTATAACCTATATCAGGAGAGTGCCAATATTGGATGACATATTTTGAAATAACTCTGAATAAGGACTGGAGATTTCTATATGTGAACTTGTAATATCGTGGTTTGGGTAGTGCTAAAAGAAAAATGGTTAATACTTTAGTTACATCATGACTTTTTCCAGCGTTGCCTGTTTAACATGCATGATAACAACTTTTGTGATCTTTTGGTGCATACATAACATTCTGTTTTTTAAAGGAAAAATATATATTGCATTTTATCCGAAGAAACATCTACTATTTATAGTCAAAAAGCAATGAAAAGCAAGCTAAACTGAAAATTCAAGACTATTGCCAAAAGCCATCATTCAGTAATTTTAGCGCAGTATAATCATCAATCCATTGACTGCTCTGCCAACAGCTCAGATATACAAAGTTGACCAGTTTTCATAAGAAATATTTATGCAAAATGTAACTCCCTAAGTAAAAGTTTGGCTAAACAGCATCTGTAGAAGCTCAGTAAGATAAGCAATTATAACGTCATTGTATATCCAACTGGGATTATGTTTTGGATCTGTTTTGTTGGCACTTTGTTGACTCTCACCTAGCTGAGTGTTCTCTTTCACAGAAAACTCCCCTCGCAATAAAAGCAATGCAGAAATGTACACTTTGTTTTAGTTTGATTTGTAAAGTTTACAACTGTTTTTTTTAATAAATCAAACAGAATTCCAAGTGATAGAGGGGTAGATATAGAAGAGAGGTTTCAGGTTATAGGGGTTTAATGTGAGGTGATTTTAATGGAATTGTTTTTGTAGACAGTATATGCTCTCAAAGGAATTTTCCTGATGACTATATATTCTTGAGGCAGTATTCCATTTCTGCTGATATTTTGGTGTGCAGTATAAAAATGCTGATTTTTTTGTATAACATTGCTTTCCATATTTTTGTATATATCTATTTTTACCACCAATGTTGTTAAATAAATCACAGTGGAAAATCATTAAATACCTTTCCAGCTACAGTATTAAAGGAAACGTACAGGTGAAGCACAGCACTCTGCAGGAATACTAATCTGCAGGAATAGTTTCTTCCTTGTGTCTTAATTTTGTTTTAGGGTACACAATTAAAGCTGAATTCTAGACAAACAGATAAACACAGAGATAAAATATATCTATATGAGAGCCATTTACTTTCCAAATGATTTGTATTTCTGTCTATTTAGTTCTGAAATTTGCACAGTTCATTCACACACCACAACCCCTTTACGGTAGGGCAGAACGCCAGATTTTTGGACAATGAAAAGAAATGCAGCAGAGTGATTAAATCAAATTTACTAGTGCCTTGTTCTGCTTCCCCTGTCCCTGTCAGAGCTCTGCTGTAGGGTGGACTGTAAGAGGCTGATAGCAAGTCAAAGGTAATTCTTACACTTCTTGCATTGACAGATAATAATGGTGCATAAATAAACACAGAGCTGCATTAATGTGTGCTAGTTATGTCTGTCCAAACTTCAGTTTAAACGAAATGTGATCTAAATTTTGGATTAATCAAAGTAGACACCTTTTGCAGTTGTTACAGCTGAACACACTTTCTTTCTACAATGAAAATAAATTATTGTTTGGAAAGTTCTTTTTAACTCTGTTGCAGAAATTCCCACAAATGTTTTGCACTTATCGGTTGCTTGGCTTTCACCCATCTGTCCCGATTTTTCCCAACCCAGCTTAATGGGTATGGAGACTTTACTAGTCATTCCATCATTTAAAGTTTACTGTCCATTTCTTCTAAGGTAGTTGTGATGTAGCCTGAATGTATGTTTTGGGTCATTGTCTTTGTGTAGGATGAACCCCTCATTAATTTGTCATAGACCAAAACATTTTGCATAGTACTGAAACATTCTGTGGTTGATCTTTTTGTTCAGGGTCGGCTTCCTTCAAAGTGCCCAGACAAGGACCTTTTATATCAGTGTCACCAAATGTTTGTTTTTTAAATAAGAGCTAGCAACTAAAGTACAAATAGACATTCCAAGGCTATGATGAGGTTAAATTTACTTTAACAAACTACTTGAGTTATTTTAATTGCAGTGCTTGGGTACATTTTCTTTTGTGCCCTGTCTGTTTGCACAGATCTCTATACTTAAATGTCCTTTTAAAGTGACACTAAACTCAGGAGTTAAATCTTAAAAATGCATTTAACTACCTTAACTATTGACATAAATGTATCTTATTTGTGTATTTCTCAGCTGTAGATCCTCAAATCATCTCCGAATTCATGCTGACACTGTCCTTCCTTCTGGAGGGTGGCTACTTTTGTTAACCATGGTCCCTGTGTGTGTTGTAAAGTAGGCACCGCTCCAAGCTCGCTCCTGTGATGGACTACAATCACATGTTTAGTTTACTAATTTGTATTGAGATTGTTCAGATCTCACCAGGCTGGTCCAGATCTCACCAGCTTGCATCCAAATCTCACCAGCTGCGTCCAGATCTCACCAGGGCTGCCTATTGGGTCTCTCCACAGGGGAGAGCTGATTCGCTGAAGAAGTGCGTTGAGGGATATTTTTTAAGTCCTGTAGGGATAGTGAGAGCCTGATGTGGCGTGGGAGAGAATCCCATAAGGGGGTGGCAGCCCTCTTGGAACCCCCTTTACCATTTACCATTTTTTCTTTAGATTATAACTTTTAAGTTGGGATGGTTAGACTGATAATTAAATGTTAAGGCAGACCACCCAGGAAATGAACTGGAAGAAGGGGCTGTTTTTACCAATTCTTTACCATGTATGAATTAGGAGCATTATTCTCTTTGCTTAAATCAATACATTGTGTAATAGCTGTGGATTTTGTAAATTTTGAAATTGCCCTCCCTCCTCATGTTTGCTTGATCTGATAAATACATATAAAAAAAATAAAATTGCAAATATGTAAATAATGAACATGTGGCACCACCTTTTTTAAATTTTTACATTTGGAAAAACCTATGGCCCTAGGCTGCCTGCCCCTCTCACTGGTCATAGACTTTCTCCTCTCCATTTGCTACTGTCTGCCTTTTTCCCTGTGTTGTGGAAGGACAGATAGGCTATGGCTGTAGGTATTTCCCCTGCAGCTAGACCTCAAGTGCCCTGACTATAATTAATTAAATAAATATATAAAAAAATTGCTCCAGAATGGCTGGCAGAAGAAGTATTAAGTGGGCAAAGCACAGAAATTGCAGATGTGCCTGCTCTCTGCTTTCTGCAGCCGGACCACAACATTAATACCAAATAATAGAGAAAAAAATAAAAATGAATAAATACAAAAATAACTGTGATTAAAAAAATCATAACATTAAAAAAAATGTCTGTTAGATAATATGGGAGGGGTTGAAGCACAAAGAGCTTAGACAGAGTAGTGCTCAGGATGCCTAACTTGGAAGTGGTTATAGTGTAACTTTTTGAAGCTGATGTCCAGTGTCCACTATGACATCCCCTTGCTCCATCTACCAGCATATCAATGCTCCCCCATTTTTTGGCTCTTTTTTAGGGATGTCCTGCTGCTCCTCTCCTTGCCTCCCAACTGCAATCCAATACATTATCTTCATACAACTGACTGGAACCCAGCTTGCAGAAAATACCAGCTGCTGGCCCTTTGAAGGATGGTGCTGCTCCATGACTGCTGTCCCCTGACTAGAGAATTTAATTCTCAAGCTCAATGACTCGCTCTAACCCCACCCTTTCTTGCACTGCTGTGCCTTCACAGTTATTGTATAAAACATGACACAACACATAGCCATGGTCGATATTTATATTAATGCAGAGTGAGAAATACATAGTTAAATTTCTATAACCCATGTATTGTAGGCAGCAGTATAACTGATTCATGTGATGTCATCTTGTGGGCATTTTGGTTATAGCACCATATTTTCCTGTGTTCCCTCCCATTTATGATGTATTTTCTCCTTCTGGTTTGAGTAGTCCTTTCTGGTGTCATGGCTGTTTATATTATGGCCAGATATAATATGCTCGCAAGGGGGAAACATTACCCTCTTTGACCTGCAAATGCCGTAATTTCTATCATCCTGTTGTCTGCTGTAAAAAACCTGCTGCATTCAACAAAGATCTTCGTGGATGAAAGGGTATTTGGTGAGTTCAGCTATCTGATAAAGATCGCCACAGTGATTATATCTGCTTATACAGGCCAGGCATAGAGGTCTCAGCAAGGGATAAATCGCTAATACAACAATCGGAGTCAGGTCAGAATAACTGCTCTCTCAATAGTTTTGTCCCTACCACTCCTTCTCCAGAGAATATCAGAAGAGATATTCATGGCTCCAGATGCATAGCTATAATCTTCCCTGCAACCTCTGATTGTGGCTGCTCCTGCAGGAACACAGAAATAAAGTGCTGAAACAATTCCCCAGAATTTAGTTATAGCCAGTGTTAAGGGTTCTGGCAGGATTAGTGAAGGAGGACAAATAGGGTGCATAAGCAATGCCAGCTTTTCTGACAAACAAAAAAATACTCTATGGCTACTACTGCCATTCAAGCCACCTGAAAATGTTGTTTTTTTACTAATATGAATCAAATGAAATTATGCTGTGACCGAGAACATCCCTTAAATACATGTTAGTTCTGATATACTATGATATAATATAATATGAAATACACAAAACTAAGCATATAGCAGGCTATTGCCCTCTATATGCTGACAGCGCAGAGCCACGCTGCAGTTGGGATGGATCCCGACGATATTGTTGGGATCCACCCCACTACCTGATGACAGCTAGCTCTGCCTCTCTAGATCCATCCCTCCAGTCAGTGCTGAAGAAATGAAGGGCAGGGGGGGGGGAATTCCTGCGGGGAATGGTAACTGACAGGGAGATGATTGGGAACTGAGTGATTGGTGGTATGTGATTGCTCAGTTCTCAGCTGCAGTGTCACACATTGGCTCTAATTATGGGGATGAGTGTATGTCACTCTCCCCATAATTCTCCTTTAACTTTCCAACACATAATATTTTTTACTTTTTCAACATATATGTGTTTTTTGTTGAAATGCAGTGTAGGTATATGTATGTAACAATATTTATTCTAAGAAAAGGTAGGGATTGTTAACTTATCACTCATGGCTTTCTAAATACTACATACCTACAGTATTTTCAACCAATACTAAAAATGTGTCTGCTATTGATTCATCAATTGTAGAAATTAAAAATGAAAAAGTCATGAACTAACCTGTCACCAGGCATCTGAGAAATACATAATAGAGAACATATACAAATATAGGATAACAGCATAAACAGAGGGATAGATTGCATGTTTTCAGTATATTGTTTCCAAGTCCAAAGTCTTTGTTGTCTAAATACAAATGCCGAAATGTCAGTAGGAGGGTGTATTTGTAGCAACAATGTGCTATACCGTGCTAAAGCCAAGGTGATCAACATTCTCTTTAAATGCAGTAGTTTTATGTAACTGAGACTTTGTATTGCAGAACAAAAAAGTTCAAGTTCAGGCCAAAGTCAAATCAGAAAGTCTAAACAGAACAATGTACATAGAAGCAAAATTCTTTGCACTGGAACCAGCTAAATGTGATAAACAGGGAGACAATGGGGGGAATTTATCAAAACTGGAGTAGACAGAATCTGGAGCAATTTCGCATTGCAACCAATCAGCTTCTTTCTTCAGTTTGTTCAGTTAATATTTGAAAATGAAAGATAGAATCTGATTGATTGCCATGCACAGCTGGTCCAGATTAGGTCTGCTCCAGTTTTGATACATTTCCCTCAAAGTTTGCTAATAGCATTTAAGACATTACATAGTGAATGAATCTAGAAGCAGTAACATTATAGATTTATTAACAAGTGTCATGTGAACTTGAAGCCAGGCTCTAAATGTGAAACTATTTAGATATTCTTAACAAGTGGTACTATAGCTTTAGATGGAAAGTTCACTTTTTAAGAAAATAAATAATAATAAATGCATAAAAGAAAAAGTGCAATGTTCTGGCTCCTGCAGACAGTTCCTCCCTTCCATGCCCGAACTGAGGATACGGACATGTAGTAACATAGATGGGAGGCATAGTTAATGGACTACGGTGATGTCACTGCACTTGTTTTCTATTGAAACTATAAGCCCATCTGCTGCGATGGCAGACAGGACTTGTAGTTCCTACTTGCGGTGGATGCAAGACTCTGTCATCATAGCTGCACAATAAAAAAAAAAAATAGCAGCCTCCAGGGAGAAAACCCCCACAATTCAGGTAAGTGGGGGGCAGGAGGGTTGCAATCTGACAACGTTACATGGTACACCCTAATGGTGAACTTTAATGCTAGCCCTCACTGACCTCTGTAGCTGCAGACAGGTAGATAAATTCATCCTCAAAGTTCTTAACAAGTTCTCCTCTTTTTTTAATTTTTCTAGTAGCAGAGACTTGGCAACCTGCCAGCCTCGTAAACAAACATCAGGTGCTGTTGCCTGTTTACAAACTGACTTCAGAGTCTCTCTTGTGATATCTGAGGATGGATTTCTCCACAATGTCTGCAGCTATAGAGGTAAGTGATGGCTTCTTTTTAAAGTTCATTTACTACTTCCTAAGAATATATAGTATAAATACTTAAATGTCCATAGCTTGGACACAGGTTTACTTTAAATGTTAAAAGAACAAATCATCATCACACTGAAGACTGTTCACTGAGTATATATGCAATATAAGAAAGCATCCTAAGGAAAATACTCATAAATAATTCTGCAGAAAGAAAGGTTGAAGAAGGAAACAGGCGGGGTAATGTTATAGGAAACATAGACAAACTAAGAAAGAGGTGCTGTAATGCCTGTGCAAGTAAGCTGCTGATTGCCAGTGTTGGGTAACATATCTGGATGTTCCCTGTGTTTGCTCATGTGGTATCATAGATAACATTACATTGCCATGTGTCGGAGACTGGCATCCCAGCAATCTGTGCCAGTCATCAGCTCTGCTGTGAAAGATCTTTTTCTAACATCATCTCTCTTCCCAATGCACTGTACTTTGAATGTTGTGAATATTGATAATGGAAAGTAAAGGGCATAGAGGATCCTAATGCAGCTGTGGCTGTTGTGACCCCTGCCTAGCAGTGCAGCCTGTATGTTTAAGATATTTGTTTTTGTATTTACAGTAGATTATTGTTACTGTGTCAAAATATACAGTTGACATTTTTATCCATAATTATCATATATTATTTTATGTCCCAGCTGTACAGCTCTCTCTGGAAAATGATGGCACTTAACATAAAATAAAAATATAGCTAATTGCTATTTATTATAATGACAGACAGATGTGTACAAATGTGGTAACTGAATTGTTGGCGTTAGTTTTCCATGACTTCTCCTCTTTGCAAAGTGAAGCAGTTAATATAAGTAAATGACACTTTTGGAGCATATGCAATAAAGTCCCTTTCAGTAAGTCAAGGGAATGTCAGATTATTTATCTTGTACACACAGATAGCTCTATAGTTTTCTGTACTTACAAGGTGATTCAGCATGTATAACCATTTGTTCTGCTTGTGTTTGTTGCAATGAAATGAATACCTGGCATTAAAAATGTCAGGTATAGCACATTTATTTATTTCCTGCATTAAATTAGTCATGTTTAATGTAGAACGGAAATAGATAACCTGACACGGTGTTAACATATTTACAAATATTGATTAAATTAAGTTGAATGCGTAAGTAATAAAATCTCTCAACCTAGGTTGACTTTTAGAAGATAGCTATTGATTTCTTTACAGACGAAAACATATGATTGTTATGCAGAATATAGAATCCAATAGTGCTTTGTGGCTGCCAAACATTTTTTCCCATTATACTAGCAATTACTTTAGATAAGTAGTGGTTACAAATGGTATGGTTACAAATAGTATGAGTAGTATTTGTTGTGTTATTTTCTATTTTCTATTAATCCAGTAAAAAGAACATGTGTGTTTTTCAAATTAGCTATTTCTATCTCAAAAAACTTTAAAAGTTTCTTTTAAGGATCGTTTTGGGTGATATATTAAGATTGGTGGTTTTCACTTCATATTGTTTAGTGTCAATTTTTCTCCTCCAGATTTTCTTTGGAGATGCTTAAAGACTATGGGGTCTATTCACAAAGCTGCCGAGGGCAGCCGAGTGTCTTTCTGACCATGTTTCATGTTACACCCTATTCAGAGTGTAATGTAAAACATGGTCAGATTGCAATACCCCACCCCACCTACTGCCCACCCCCACTTACCTGAATAGCGGGGTTCATCTCCCCACAGGTTGGTGTATATTTTTGAATTTGGTGCAGCTATGTGGGCTGATGTACATTAATGGGTAGGAACAATAGTCTACAGGAGCCAGAGCATTGCACCTATGATCCATTGATTGTGGTTGCAATGCTTTGATGGTTTTAATGAAAATAAAATAAATAAATGCACATTATTTCTTTTTTGAAGAAGTGTGCATGTATTTTTTTTTCTTCTAAAACATAAGCATGTAAATATTTTCATTCTTCAGATCATTTCCTAGAATTTAGGAACTTGTTAGGTTTATAAGGGCACCAGAGTGTGCATATTGGTTTTTTTTCTTCTGCCTTTATTACCTTTTCCTTCTACCTGTATTCTGATGTTTTTCTATATTAGCTTTGATAAAACCGATAATAGTATGGTCTGGTTTAGATGTTCAAAAATTAAAAACACTAACCCACTTCCTAAAGCAACACATAAACTCAAAAATTAAATAATAAAAATAACTTCTATTATATAAATAATCAATGACTGTGTACCTTTTATGTAATTGTTCAGCTCTAAATGCTCAGAATTCATTGTTATTTTTCTCCAGCCACAACTTCCTGCCAGAGGGTGACTACTTTTCTTCTCCATGATCCCTATGGGCGCTAAAAAGTAGCTACCCTCTGTGCTGGTTCATGTGAAGGACTACAATATGCGGGGGCGTGTCTTCTCAGTCTCCGCCCACAAATCCTCCCTTCTAGACTCTGCAAGGAGCTGGGATTTCTTCAGCCCCCCCCACACTAATATATGATCTTTAAGTTTCTCTCCTTCTGGCTTACCAAGGAGGGAATGTGGGGGGAGCTGCTGGTGAGGAGAATTAGCAAGTGAGCTGTCACCAGCCTCATACTTCCTTATGAGTCTGAGTTCCTGAATCTGGTCACACAGTCACAGAGGATATGGCTCCTACATTTGAAATTCAGTGGTTTTTCTGTGTAGATTGTTGTAAATGCGATTGTTTGTTATTGATTTGTTGTAAGTAGTTTTTATAATTTAGAGGAGATTACAAGCAGTGACAGTGTGTATAGTAAGGAGAGGGGGGGGGGAGACAGCTGTGTGCAGTGAGAGATGATCCCTCTCTGCCTCATGGGAGTTGTAGGCAAAGAAAGATGTGCATGTGACCAGAATCAACATGAATGGCTCTTACAAAGGGACAGGAATTGTGCCTGGAGAGAAGAGACACGGGAGCGAGCACAGCAGAATTTCTAAAGGGATTTAAATAGTAAGACTTTATTTTAAAACATAAATAGATGTGGCTTTTGAGAATGTTCATTGTGTAGATGTGTATAAGGAGAAAAAAGCCGAGGGTTTTGTGTCCCTTTAACTCTAAATCTGTAAAACATTAGGACTGTGCACCTGTGAAGGGCAATCTTTTGCAGGACAGAGCTTTCTGTTCCTAGACCCAGTCCCGAATGACACTGTGGGTCTGATTTACCAGTGGGTATGCACATACAAGTTTTTTATTCATCTGGGATGTGTGCAAATGTGAGTTCACGCGCTACAGCACACATATGCAGAATTTAATAGTATGCCAGATAAATTGTTGTGTACCTAAAATAAAAATGTGATTTTCTCTATGGTTGTCAGGTCTGTCTAAGTGCTGTTACCATTTTAGATGCATATACCATATATGACATACAGATTATACTGTAAAAAAGATGTACAGTAAAATCTAATTTCACCTACCCTGGAGCAAAATATCTGTGTGCCCATTGAAAGCAAATTATCTTAGCTTACTGTTGGGTCCTATGCTATGCTTGATATTCTTACAAAACTCATATTCTGAATGGCACACAATGCACTCACATGCCATTCTATGGGATTTCTTTATGGACATTGTCAAACTTTTTCAGTACCAGTTTAGTTGCTAGAAATTAATAATTATTCGCACAGCAGTACCACTTGAACCGTGAAGTTTGATGACGTGCTGTTTGCCATTGGATGTGCTTGCATGGTAATAGATTTAGAGTTGACTCTGGATTCTACAAAGAACTGTGTTAGTAATTTTTGCCATCATTTACCATCTTTTTTTGGTAACACATGTAATGCCTTTGCACTGGTTTATGACAAATATTTCACGTCCTAAGTGGTCATCACATTATACCATCCCACCATCAAGATATTTGGTCATGATTGCACACCATTAGCTGCAAAAAGCTACTTTACAAGGAGATGTTTGGTTATATTGCTTTGACTTGATTGGAATAATGCAATGGAGCTACTTCTTATTTGATTTGAAGCTTTGGCTAGGATCCATGGAGGATGATTTACTTAAGGTAAAAAAGCTGTCAAGGAATTTGCACTTTGCAAAGGGATTCTCTCTTGGCTTATTGTATGTGGTGACAACTCTTTTTTTAAGAAATATCCAGTTGTGTACAAGGAATATTTAAAAAAACAGGATGTTTGCTTGCGTATGATTTGGATAAGTGAAGTCAGCAGTGCATCACCTCATTCACTAAGCTTAGAAAAATTGTCCTTGCAAATTGCAAATTCCTTTGTAAATTGAGCAGCTTTCTTTTACTTTAAGTAAATCAAATTCCTATTGTGATATCTGGTCTATCAAGATTCATTGATATTACTTACCTGATAAACTAACCTGTTTCTGTCCTGTTTCTGATTTTTGAAGATTTCCATGACATCTAATTCAGTTTACTTTCAGCAATATTCTAGATTGATAAATGTTCTGATACCTTTGAAATAAGACTTTATATTGTGCCATATAGGCTGTCCCTTTAATGAGACATACTAAGGCTGTTGACTCGGGTGGCATCTCTTTGGGTTATGTGTGGGGGTGGCAGGCAGAGCAGCATGTTTGTTTTATAGTGGCCACTTTGCTGCATAATGTCACCCCCTTTCCAGCCAGAGCATCCCAGGTAGCTAGGAGCCACGCATGGAGATGTGTAAGGGCCATCTCCTATCCAACATGGGAAGCTCTGGCTCATGTCCCACCCAGCTCCTGACAACCAGATATGTCACAGGTAGCAAAACAGCTAGGGAAGCAGCTGCGTGCAATCTCTACATGTGTCTGTAACGTTCATACAGCACATTTCTTCTGTTTGTGCTAAGAATCTTTGTCTTATTCTGTATGTATAAGGCAATATATATTTTAATGGGCAATATGACCTGTTTTTGGTTTTATTATTTAATTTAGTGAATCAGCATCTATCATTGTAATTAGTGTCATTCATTAATTAGAAGTGGACAGTATGTGTCTCTTATGTAAAACTGTTTATTGGCTCCTGAGAACCTAGAATATTGTAGAGTGCCCAGGCTCTGCCTGGATTCTGCTTTAACTGATTGTTTTACCACATTTATTTATTCTAATTAACCCTTTCGAAGCCAATCATGTGTTCCACATGCCAAGTCAATTAAAGGGTTAAAACAAGCTTATGGCGACAATAGCAGTTGTGATCTTGTTTTTAAAATGTTCAGCTGGCTTGTTTAGGATGGAGAAGGAAGGAGAAGGATCAGTGAAAACCTGTCACTTATTTGTGCAGTGAACCTGAATGAGCTCTGCCCTGAGCACTTATGGGTTCAGACCTGTCAATCCTTAGCAGCTCTGGCAGCTCTAGAACAGTTTGACTCAGTCTTTAAGGGTATAGGCAGGGAAGACATCTGGGATCTAATAGACCACAGATGTCTAATTAAAGAGAACCTGTCACCTCCCCAGTGCTATTACATAAGGGGTTTGTCAGCCATCTTGTGATAGCAATAAAGTTTAGTGAAATAAATTCTCAAGGAAGTGTTTTAAAACAATAAATTAAAATACATGAAATACGTAATAAACTAAATAGACTGCCACACTCGCAGATATGCACACATTTGCACACCTAGGATGCACATTCATATGAAAATGTTGATTGAGTAACACATACTAGGTATCATTGCACATGGAAGAATAAGAGGAATAATTATTGGATCATTATTTTGGGTTAATCCTAAACCTATGAGCTATAAAGATTTTTAGAGCATCACCTATGGACAAGTTTAAATATTATAATTTTTTGTAGTTTGTAGTTTTACCTGTCGCCAGATCGCTTCTGCGTCCCGAAGAAGGGGCCGCCCCCCCCCCGCCGGACACCCCCGCCGTGCTTCCCGGGCTCCGTTGCTCCTCCTACGTTCAGGCCTAAAATGTGGAATATAACATGGGTGCAAAAAATGAAAAAAGGGCCTCAGTCATGAAGGGGTTAAAAGTGTGCAAAAAAATCATCAGTGTCCTGATCACCAGCCAGCACCATTACCAGAGTTAGCCAGCAGAAGTGTCCTGATCGCCAGGTAGCTCTAGTGTTTTGGTACCAATGTCAGCCAAAAGCCATGTCTGATTGCCAGCCAACATCAGCACAAGTGTCCTCAAGTAACAGTGTCAGCCCCCAAGAAAATTTTGCAATGGTATTCCGGAGATCTAAAACCGTAAAAGTTTAACCCATGTTAAGGATGTACATATAATACCGTCTACTCAGTCTTCTAACATGATTTTTGACTGAAAAAAGGGGGTATTCAGTGATAAAGGATCACTGAAAATAGATTGTTACCAAAAAGACTGGGACAGGTATGAAAATTAAAAAGTTAATTTTATTAGTATTTCATTAAAAATAAATAAAGCAGCACGAGGGCAGCCGAGTGAATGACCGATCTGAAGTGAAGTGAGCCGAACACTGTTCGGCTATTCACTTCAGGCTGGTACGGCTAATTTCAGCCGTACATCGGCTTGCTTCGTGTGGCTTCCGGTCGGCCAAACATGCTCGGCATGTTCGGCCGACCCAAGTGCAGAAGGAGTTTGACTCAGCCGATCCAACATCTGGATCGGCTGCGCCGAACCTCCGGCAGTTAGAGACACTTTTATTTT
The DNA here is from genome assembly GCF_000935625.1 of Nanorana parkeri. NCBI lineage: Eukaryota > Metazoa > Chordata > Amphibia > Anura > Dicroglossidae > Nanorana > Nanorana parkeri. The sequence continues at coordinate 197,350 of NW_017307267.1, read as the reverse complement.
TTTCTAAATAGAATTTAAATATAAAATGCATGAAAGGGAAGTTGTCACCATTTGCACCAAGACATAAGAATCCATGCCTTTGAAAAAATGACAAAGTTGTTTAAAGCATTTAAAATTTTTGGATGTATTTGATTTGACAGAGAACCCTTCTCAGAAAAAGAAGCAATCCACCTTAATAAAATATGAGTTAAAAATATGTCTTTTATCTGTGTATACAGTATATTCTAACAAATCAAATTCTAACTGTTAGTAAAAGGTTTTGCTATGTTGGGAGTTCCTGTTTTATCCTTGTATGAAAGGTATCCATATTTCTAATCACAGCATTTGCCGTACTATTTTCAGGTACAAGTCTCATTGTGGAATAATCATAAAACTGTTACAGCGGCACTTGTGTAGATACAATTTTGGGGTGGGAAGGTTCGAGAGAGAATGTTCCTAAAATGGGATCAGGAAGAATAAAACACAGCAGGGGTTCTAAACCTTATGGTGTCTATCCAAAGCTTTGAGTAAAAAAACACAAAGTAAAACTTTTCACTGATTTATTTTTTAATAAGCACACTGCTTATAAATAAGCAAATCTCATCACACATATTTCCAAAACTTGTCCTTAAGTTGTGCCATGTTTTACAATGTAGCTTAAAATGTACCTGTACATAAAAGAAGGTCAAAAGGGTGGAGATAATCAAATATTAGAGAAAACTGAACGCGTACTCAAAGCTTTTCCTCAGATCTCCTACAAATCTAATATAAGTTATTAGTTTGGGCAAAGTCAAAAGTAAAACTTTTCCTTTCTCACTTGCTAGCTTGCTGATGATTTAACCCCCCAGGTCCCTCACCATCAGTAGCCAGATTGCTGTCAGGGATCTAATAGTGGAGACCCTGTCAAGTGACATGTTACTTTCTCCCTTCCCGGCTGGCTCAAGAGGAGGGCATCTACTGTATATCAGTTCATTGTACTTGTTAACTTGTTATGTATTTTATAGCAGTGTACAGAGGATATTTACAATGTATTAAAGCATTTTCAGCAAGTACAGATAGTCCTGGAGCAAAAAATTACAGAAAAGAATAGGTGGATGGACTACATGACAGGGTGGACAGATGTTTGGGAAGGAGGGGTTAAGATCAATGTTTTAAATAAGGAGGTCATTTACCTGATATTAGGTGGTCTAGGAGGGGTCAATGGAGTGGTCTGATTGGGCAAAGTTTTCTGGAGTTGGCACACGCCTATTGCCCACCCATCCTTAAATTGTTTGAATTTGTGTTATGTTCATTTTACTGTGAGGTGCATCGCTTGGTGGTCTATAAACGCAGTGCATCAGGTGTTGTTTAGGAGCAGTGGAAACTCATCTTTGGTTGGAAGTCCTTGTCTTCAGCGGATTCCGCAGAGAGGGGTCCAAGGGTTATGTTTAGGATCCCTCTGCAGTTATTCCTTTGTTGTCCCTGAGTCAGTGTGTTGCAGCTAGGCGCCTGTTAATTAAGTGGTTATGCAAAGATAATAAAGGTACCCTTACTTATACTGTATATATATACTTTTTTTAATTATTCTTTTTTTTTAACTGGGATAATTTAATATTTTTCTGTATTTCTGTTTAATTCATATTTGTAATAAAGGGCTGCTATTTTATCTCCAATCTTGTGTGGTCACTTAATTGCACATGGGCATTTTAAGATCGAAGGTGGTGTAGCAGGCTTGTAGAGGGGACTGAGGACCTATGTTTTACCCTGGTCAGAAAAATACCTGTTGATGTTGTGCAGTGACCTTGTATCTTTCTGTAAATGGAAACACAAACCACCTGATCAAGCTCTCTTCTGTAACCTACTAATGCATATGTTCCCTATGTAATGGAGCAGAAGAGAGGAATATGTGTTTGTAATTCAAAACAAGAGTGCAGCCTGGGTGACAACCTTGAAAAAATGCACAGCGGCTCGGGTGGGGTGCCAACACATTACTGATGCACTGATCCCAGCACATCGCACATGTATTTTTTTAGAACAAGTGACATTCTGTTAAGTTCTACAGGAAAAGTGGGGTTGTACTGTGTTGTACTGTGTCGCATCTCACTGCGCTGAAAAAAGTATGGCATGCTTTTTTTCAGTGCTAACTACTGCAACGCCTATGTATTGCTGTGGTGTGAGCCAAGCCCATCCATGACAAGGCTGTGCTGGTAACAACTGCCAGTGCAGCCCCAACGCATTTGTTGTGAACCCACCCTAAGTAGGTGAAACTACCCTAGAATAGGAAGTGTCTATTGGCAGGATCACCTGGTGAAAATAAAGGGAAATAAGACTGATAAAAAAGAAAACAAATGAATCCACCACATCTAAGGACTGGTAAGCTGAAGTGTGTGGCAGATGGGCTGATTCATTCTGCAGTGCCTACCCAAGATTCAGGCTATCCAGTAGAGAGGCCATTACAGGTTGGACACCTTTTTGGATCCACATTACAATGTGAAAACCCTGGACTTCATTCGGCCATCCCAGAGAGCAAAACAAATTGCCATTTGGAAGAGGTACTGAGCATCAGCCTTTTAACTTTTATTTCCAGAAACTGACAGGATCCCCCTTCATGGCCAATGTGCCTCAGATTCTCAGTCTGTAAAAAGGAGGAGCATCAGTGGTGGTGGCTGCCTTAGCAAGACTTTCAAGTCCTTTATCATGATACACCTCTCAGACTTGTCTGCTGGCAGTATTCACAGTCAGTGCCTAACCCATATGATCTCTTTTTATATGGAGTCAAGGGTCAATGTGGACACCCTTGAACTTGACACCCTTGACTTTTGAGTGTTGAGGCTGGACCAATAGCCCAAGTTTGCCCACCATGTTATCGAGGTGCTAGGCTGTTCTGCAGTCTGTGTGCTTTCAGAATTGGCATTGAGTGCAGAGAGAAGCTTTGTGACACAAAAATGTATTCAGCTGTCCCTAAACACAATTGACTGACTTATCTTTATAAAATATGAACCAGTCCTGTAACAGCAATGAGTACCAAGCCCCTGCAGCTGATGCTATTGATTACACTTTTTTTCTTTGAATATGACCCCAAAAAAATATTTTACCACATTGCATTACTATCTTCTACCACACTGCTGGCCTGCCTATATTGCCATGTCATGCTAGCATTACCATTTCCTGCTGCCGCTGCTGGTTGGGGTTCGACACTATTACTGTCTACTGTCACCATGACCATCTTCTACCACTGCTCTAAAGCTTTAAATGAGTGCTTTGGCGCTATAATGTTTCTCTGCTGCCAAATTTTTGAAATATTCTATGCAGGGTTGTTAATCCTGCTTTAAGCCTCAATGTTTGTGGTATATTGGGCTGCTGTGTCACACCTGATGTTTACACATTGATTCCTCATCTGCCAGATTTAGATTTTTTTTCTGTGATGTCAATCCTGCATTTTTTTGCTGCTCTGGCACTGTTAGGGTGCCACACATAATGTTTCTAAAGTAATTTCGAAGCTTCCCAACTTTTGCAATTTTTCCCTCAGAGCATATCCTACATTGGACCTCAGTGTTTCTGGTGTCATATAATGATTCCTTCCTGGTTGTGGGGGAGTCTGGTTCTGCCATCAGTCAATCTCTGGCGAGGAGAGTGGTGGCGGAAGCCGGGGTGTGGCTTGCCGCACATTGTGTGTTTGTCTATGGACACACATATCTAGGCATTAGATATTGTAATCGAGGAGACACTGGGTAATAGTGATCACAAGGTGATTGCTTTTAATATTGTGTGCAAGAAAGGGATGGGGGAAGGGCGGACGAGAAGTCTAAACTTCAGGAAGGCAAACTTTGATAAACTACGCAACATAGTGGGTCAAATTGAATATCTGGACTTTTCCAAAGCATTTGATACGGTGCCACATAAACGCTTGTTATACAAACTAAGGGCTATGGGCATAGATGAAATAGTGTGCACGTGGATAGAAAACTGGCTACAAGAACGTGCACAAAGAGTATCAGTAAATGGCACCTTTTCAGACTGGGCGGAGGTCAGGAGTGGGTTGTCCCAGGGTTCTGTGCTGGGTCCCATGCTTTTTAACCTATTTATTAATGATATCGGGGAGAGAGTGAATAGCCATGTCTCAGTGTTTGCTGATGATACTAAAATTGGGAGGGTAGTAGACACAGATTTAGACATTATAACATTACAGGAGGACCTGGATAAAATTGGGAAGTGGGCAACTCTATGGCAGATGAAGTTCAATGTCGATAAATGTAAGGTAATGCACCTTGGAGTTAAAAATAGGCAAATGGGCTATACACTTATGGGTGTGCCACTAGGGAAGTCAGAAACGGAGAAGGATTTGGCGGTCATTATAGACCGCAGATTGAACAGCTCGCAGTGTCAGGTTGGTGTAAACAAAGCAAGCAGAGTCCTGTCATGCATTAAGAAGGGAATGTATTGCAGGGACAAGTCTATAATTTTGCCACTTTACAGATCACTGGTTCGGCCACATCTGGAGTATGCGGTCCAGTTTTGGTCACCGATACTTAGAAAGGATGTCCTTGAGCTGGAAAAAGTCCTGTGGAGGGCAACCAAATTCATTAAAGTGACATTAAAACCAAACTTTTTTCCCCTCCCCCCCATGTAAATGTTAGCACTTACCTCAAATTATGTCTCTTATTGTCACAGACTTACCCGGCGTGTCCCCGCGCTCCAGCGAAGGGTCGTCTCGTGCGTGACGTCACGGCGGCTCCTCCCACGGGGCATCGGCAAAAAACGGAGGGTTTAGAACCCCTTTAAGGGGTTCGAGGACCTGAGCTATAAAACAAGGTTGCTAAAATTAAATATGTTCTCTTTGGAAGTTAGGAGATTAAGGGGGGACATGATTTTCATGTATAAACTATTCAAGGGCGACAGCAACATTTTTAACAAACTGTTTACGATTAGCTCCGTAACAAAGAGGGCACAACCAAAAATTGGTGGAAAAAAAATTTCAACACACAGGGCGAAAGGGGTTCTTCACAGACAGAGGAGTTAGGGTCTGGAACTCGCTGCCGCAGGAAGTAATTTCAGCTAAGAGTATGGAATCATTCAAGAAACTCCTGGACGAGTTCCTCTGAGACCATAATATACAGGGGTACAGGTACTCCTAAGAGCAAAATCATACATGGACAAATACACACTCACACACCAACTCAAACATAAATGCACACACACAATGGGTTGGACTTGATGGACTTATGTCTTTATTAAAATACTATGTAACTATGTAACTATGAATGTAACCAATTAAAAAGGCTGCCATTATGTGCATGACACATTCTAATTTTTATTACACAATGAGACCTGCATTTGCTCTTCCTTTTTCCTAGCAACTTAGTGAGAAGGCTAATATAATGTGCAGCATGTCTGTGCTATATTTTTGGATATTGTCCCTGGCATAAAACACTGCAAATGTTTAATTTCTTGAAAAAAGTGCCTTGTCTCTACCTATCCCTCTTCGCCTCTCTCTATCTCTCGCTGCTTAAATGTGACCAACTAAAAAGGCTACCATTATGTGCACAGCACATTGTAATTTTTATTACACAATAAAACCTGCCTTTGTTCTCCATCTTACCTAGCAACTTAGTAAGAAGGCTAACACAATGTGCAGCATGTCTGTACTATATTTTTGGCTCTTGTCTTTGGCATAATACATTGCCAATGTTTAAACCTGCCTTGGCTATCCCTCTTACCTAGCAACTTAGTAAAAAGGCTAACATAATGTGCAGCATGTCTGTACTATATTTTTGGCTCTTGTCAATGCAAATTTTGAAAATTTTTAAACCTGCCTTGTCTCTTCCTCTTACATTGCTGCCCACAAGCTGTTTACATAGGGGTCTATTCACGAAGCTGCCGAAGGATCTGGCCGTAGCTTCGGCCGATCCTTTGGCTAGCTTCGGCCCCAGGACCCCTTCAGTTCTACTGATACAATAGCCCATATAGCTCCCGATCATGGCCGAACGCATATGCATGGGCTCGGCTGAGCTGTGCTGAAAGCCGAAGTTGGCCGAGCGGCCGGCCATTGGCCGGCCGACAGCCTGCTTCTGACAGCTGGGCGGAGACAGCCGGGATCATACGGCTGGCTCCGGCCACTTTCAGAGAGATCAGCATCCCTGGTTGCTAACCAGGGACACTGATCTCCAAACAGATAACTCTCCCTGGCGCACCTGGAGTCTCCTGCTCCCTGCATCGCTCGTGTCAGAATTAAGAAAAAAAAAAGACACAGCAGTGTTTCTCTCCTGGGCAGCCCCGGGAGCGGGAGGCTCCCAGAGCGCCCCGGGAGAGTTCTTTTTTTTTAGTTTTTTTTTACAGCAGCAGAGCTGCCGGACAATAGGAAACTATTGGGCGGAGCTAGCTGTCACTGCTAGCTCCGAACAATCATTTTCTATTTACTTTTTTAAACTTTTTTCACTCTTTTTCTGTTCTGCTTGGTACCTCTGAGAGACCGAGCAGAACAGCCAAGCCGAATGCCGCTCGGCGGCATTCGACTATTCACTCACTGCTGTTCGGGATCTTTAAGAATAGCCCGAACAGCAGTGAGAAGCCTGCCGGAGGTTCGTCTCAGCCGATCCAGATGTTGGATCGGCTGAGTCGAACTTCTTCTGCACTTCGGGTTGGCCGAACATGCTGAGCATGTTCGGCCGACCCGAAGCCATGCAAAGCAAGCCGATGTACGGCTGATTTCATCCGATGTACGGCTGAAATCAGCCGTACCAGCCTGAAGTGAATAGCCGAACAGTGTTCGGCTCACTTCACTTCAGATCGGTCATTCACTCGGCTGCCCTCGGCAGCTTAGTGAATAGACCCCATAGTCTCCAGACTTTTTGCTATATATCTGGCTATGAAATACGACTCATTTTTATTTCTTCATAACAACTGCCTCGTTTTCTGGAAAGTGTAGTTGTGATTTTGACGTGTTTGTAGACAATACTGTGTGGCACTGCACAAAAAGAAAACCACAAGCTACGCTATGAAAGAGGTTTTACCACTGTTTAGCAATTGTTGCAAAGTTTAGGGATTTGGGTTTACTTTGAAGTGTACACATGCTTTTAGACCTGTTCTGGCTACTACTTGAACCACTCAACTCTTGCCCATTACTGCTAGATACAAAATCAAGATAAAATTCATCAGATCTGTAAGCCAAGAAATAATATAAGAGTAACACATATTCACACTTCTGAATACCCTCTTATCCTGTCATCCTCCATACTTTGTCCCCTTCCTCCAACCAACTCACTGACTGCTCATAAATCACTTCAAAGAGAAGATTGATGCAATTAACCATGAAATCACTACTGTACAGACATTTCCCATGCTAAACACACTCTGTCTAATGTCTACTGTCTACTGCAACATTCAATACTTTCTTTATTCAACCCTGTTACCATAGATGACGTTGCTACTCTTTTATCCAACACACACCTAACCACCTGACTCCTAGACCACATCCCCCATAACTACTACATTCTCCCTCTAGCTCTATTCTACACTCTCTTACTCACATCTTCAATCTCTACTTTTCTAATGGTGTCATTATATTAAAAAATCCCTCACTAGGGCCCACTAGTCTAAACAATTTGAGACCCATCTCCTTTCTCTAATTTACCTCCAAACTTCTTGAATGCCTGGTATGCAACCACCTGAGCCACCACCTTACCGTTAACAACCTCCTTGACCCATTTCAATCTGGCTTTCATCCAGAATACTCCACAGAAACTGCCCTTCTAAATCTAATAACTGCTAAAACCAAATAGCCACTATTTTATACCCATACTTTTGGACCTTTCTGCTACCTTTGACACACATAGCCACCCCTCTCCTCCTCCATATACTCCACCCCCTTCTCCTCTATCAACTTATTCTAAATTTTAAGAAGGCTAACTTTAATAAACTGAGATACCTGCTATGTGACACAAATTGGGACCAAATCTTCCTGAATAAGACCACTGAGGAAAAGTGGGAATGTTTCCAGGAATGTTTAAAGATAAACCTTCAACCACTGCATTATATTAACCAACAAATTCAAAACACCAACAGTTAAACCAGGCTGGTTAACTAACAGAGTAAAGCAATATATAAAAGAGAAGGAAAGGGCATTGATCTTTGAAAACTCATCTCTTCAGGGAAGCCTATCCCACCTCAACATAATAACTGTCCTTTTACTTCTTCCATTAACTTATCTCTTACAATTATTACCTTTTGTATCACGTGCCCCTCCCACTAGATTGTAAGCATGACCAGGGCCCTCCTAACCCTCCTCTATTGAAATTGTATTGTAACTGTATTGCCTCCCTCTATTTTGTAATGTCCTGTGCAAACTGTTGGCACTATATAAATCCTGAATAATAATACAAATAATAATAATAATAATATAATAATAATATCTTTAAAATGGCCAGAGTAGATTTTTCAGATTGGTCTCCCATTACCTTCAGTGGAGTTTACATTAAAGTTCCCTATTTTTAGAACTTTGCTATTACTTTAAATAAAAACAATTTCATACATTGATTTTTAGGCAAATATTAGCAATATCTTCTTGAAAAATAATTTTATTTTCTATGTAATCTATATAGAATTGTACACAGGAAGGTAGGGCTTAGGGTTTTAAAGGTGCGTAAAAAACTGTAAGAAAAGAAAAACTATAAAATCATAATAGTATGTTATACAAGTATGAAATTGGTGGAGCATTAATATTTTGCCCCACAAAAACAATGGCAATGCCCCAAATACACTTCATGTTAATTTTGGGAATGCTAGAGCCTCTGTTAGCTGTTTCCTGTTGCCTGTTTCCCTTTTGTACATTTTCCATCACTTCCTTTCTGGGAAAACTTTTTTCACCAGATCAGGAAGTAAAGTAAAAACTCTTAACCACAGCCCAGAATTTCATTAAAAAGTGACAGGGTTAATATTCTCCTCCTCTCCATCTCGAAATAGCTTACAAACGTCTGTGTTATAGACAACACTTATAGTTGAACTATAAACATGTTTATGTATGCTTGCATTGGCCTAATCATAGAACACCTAGGGGTCTATTCACTAAGCTGCCGAAGGATCTAGCTGTAGCTTCGGCTGATCCTTTGGCTAGCTTCGGCCCCCAGACCCCTTTGGTTCAGTAGAACCGAAGGACTGCTGTACGGGCTGTTCATTATAGCCCGTACAGCTCCAGAAGTCGGTCGAGCGGCTCAGTCGAGCCGAAGGCATATGCCTTATCTCGACTGAGCCGAGGTGAACGCCGAAGCTGGCCGAGCTGGCCTGCTTCTGACAGCTGGGCGGAGCCACTTTCAGAGAGATCAGTGTCCCTGGCTACCAGCTAACCAGGGACGCTGTCATTACACACTGAGAGCGGCCTCTCTGTGTTCTCAGTGTGTAATGACAGATGGTGTTCCTGGTTACCTGGTAACCAGGAACGCCATCTGTCATTCCTCCCATGGACGCTCTGGGAGTCTAATAGGCTAGCGGCCGCCTGGGAGAGAAACACTTTCTCCCAGAAAGGTTCACTCTGCTCTATCAAGCAGAGTAAACCTTTCCCTGCTCATTTTATTTTTTCTTCTGACTTTGGAGCCATTGGCTGCTGTCATAAGAAAAAAAAAGAAATCCCTATAGGAATGCATAGCTAGATTCCTATTGGCTAATTCAATTTGCAATAGCCAATAGCAAGCTAGCTATTGCACCTGCCCACTCTGCTGTCAATCAGCAGAGGGGGACCTGCAGTTCTCCATCAGGTCCCCCTCTGGGAATTGACAGCAGCAGAGGGTGGGTGCAATAGCTAGTTTGCTATTGGCTATTGCAAAGTAAAATAGCCAATAGCAATCTAGCTATGCATTCCTATGTTGTGTTCATTTTTTTTTTACGGCAGCTGAACCGCCCGGCCAATAGAAAACAGTTGGGCGGAGCGAGCTCTCACTGCTAGCTCCGCACAATCATTTTCTAATCTTTTTTTTCCTACTTTTTAACTCTTTTTCTATTCTGCTCGGTCCCCCTGAGCGGCATTCGGCTATTTACTCACTGCTGTTCGGCATCTATGAGAATAGAACAGCATCAAGTAGCCTGCCGGAGGTTCGGCTTAGCCGATCCAGATGTTAGATCAGCTGAGTTGAACTCCTTCTGCACTTCAGGTCGGCCGAACATTCTCAGCATGTTTGGCCGACCCGAAGCCACCCGATGTATGGCTGATTTCACTTCAGGCTGGTATCCGAACAGCGTTCGGCTCACTTCGCTAGGGGTCGGTTAGTAACTCGACTGCCTACGGCAGCTTAGGGAATAGACCCCCTAGTATTCATTGATAAAAATACTAATAGGGTTATTCAACGGCAGCCGAGTGAATAAACAGACCGCAGTGAACAGAGCCAAACGACGTTCGGGTATACACTTCAGCTCAGTACATTGGCTAAAATCAGCTGTACGTCAACTGCCTTTGGCTGCCTTCGGTCATCCAAACATGCTCTGCATGTTCGGCTGAGTTGAAGTGCAGAAGGAGTTCGACTCAGCTGATTCAACATCTGGATCGGCTGTGTCAAAGCTCCGGCAGCTCACTCACTGCCGTTCTCCACAATTCTCATAGGGGCCAAATGGCAGTGAGTGATTAGCCAAATGCCACCGAGCAGCATTTGGCTTGGCTATTCTGTTCACTACCTCCAGGAAAAAAGTAAACAAATTAAAAAATGTTTAAACATTATTTAAATAAATGTAAAAAATGTAAAAGAAAAGAAAAAATAACAGCGTGGGGTCCCCCCTCCCAAACCATACCAGACCCTTTAGGTCTGCTAGGAATTTTAAGGAGGAACCCCAACCCAAAATTGGGAACAAAAGTGGGATCCCCTTAAATTTCCCAACCAGACCCTTGATCCAAACACAGGCCTGGCAGGGCCAGAAAGGAGGGACGAGCGAGCGCTCCCTCCCTGCAATTCCAGGCCACATGCCCTTGGCACTGGGAGGGTACTTTTCCAGGATCCCCCTGAAAAAGCACCTTGATCTGTGCCGATGGGGACAAGGGCCTCTTCCCCACAAGCCCTGAGATGTTGGTTGTGGGGGTGCGGGCAGGGGGCTTTTTCACATCAGGGTAAACCTTCAAAAAAGGGGTACTCAGATGCGGCCCACCTTGTGAATGAGTAAAGGTTACTTGTACCCCTACCCACTAAAGGGTTAATTCAATTTTAAAAAAGCCAGACTTTTATTAAAAAATCCTTTCATTGAATAAAAATGCAACAGGATCAATCATGATGTCCAGCATTGTCCACAATGACTCAACTAAATAAAAAAATACAAATAATACAATTAAAAATATATATTTTTAAACGTCGCCTGCCTACCCGCTGCAGAATGGCATTCTGACAGATGCCGGCAACATATAAACAATTGGGCAGAGCTAGCGGTTACATCACCGCTATCTACGCCCAACTGTTTAAATTTGTCCTGCACCGGACAGTCAGCCCGCCGGTCCCGGACAAATCAAAACAAATGGCGGAGCCAGCCAATGACATCACAACCGGCTCCGCCCAGCTATTGTCATGTAGTGACAGCCCAGTGTGCTCAATGATGCTGGGCTGTCATTGAATAACAACTGGGCGGAGCCAGCCATGACATTACCGCCATTTGCCGGGAGAACGGTCAGCTTCGACCGACCTTTCTCCATGCTTCGGCTGTCACTACGGCTCATATTGTTTAATAGCCCATACAGCAGCCCTTCGGTTCCTTGGGTTCATTTACTAAGCTATGTGCAAAGAGTTGCCTTATTAAACATGCACTATTTGTGTAGTTGTTCAACATTAGACAAACATTCAGAAGAACAACCCAATAACACATTTAGGCATAAGAACACACTACTCCTTTGTGATATCCACGCTTTTGACAAATTGTAAAATAATGGGGGGAAAAAACTACAATAAAAGCAACAAACAAGTGATAGATTCGAAAATATTTTATGTATAAAATGTTTCTGAATATATGAATGTTTATACATTGCCAGAACCACACAGCTCACCTCAAGCCGATTATTCAAATTTTGTAAAAAGAGCCAGATGTAAAATAGTCAGCCAAACAGTGACTGCAGCTAACCAGCTACAGTCACTATTCCAATACCAATGGAGAGAGGAACAGAGATGATGGATATGGATCCCCAATAGATAATGGCAGTGTTCCTTATAAAGCCAAATGGTTAGTGTTTGTCAGCTCTACACCAAACAGGGTCAGACATAGGTCACCTGAATTGAGAAGTCTACATGCAATTCAAAGTTCTTACATACCACATCATTTTAGACTCTAACAACTACTGTTTGTTGCCCTTTTTGTTTCAAATACACACAAAAATAGCTGGCAGTGTATAGCCATAGATCCCTGCTGTTTAGCATGGGTTGTGCAATGTTTTTTTCTCTGGTTTAACCTGTGGTTGAACCTTTCAAGATTAAAGGAGAACTATGAGGTGAGTGCTTTTCGCTCACCTCATAGTTCTAGCCGACCTGTGACAATGAGAATGTAACAGGTCGGCTCAGTAGATCGGGAAGTGAGCGAACACATACACTTCTCAATCCTGTCATGGCTCTCTGCCGTGACAGGGGAGGGGCTGGATTCACCCCTCCCCGCTCCGATCCTCCAGCGCTGACTGGTGGAACGAACGGGGGAGGGGGCGGGTACAGCTGACTGCCTCTAGATAGGCAGAGCCAGCTGTCACTCACACAGCTGGGCGGATCCAGACATAATTGTCGGGATCCGCTTCAGCTGCGGCGTCTCAGTATACCGCGAGCTGTAGCTCGCAGTATACTGAGCTTAGGGTGACGGAAGGACGCTAGTTTGTGTCCTCCCGTTACCCTGAGAACTATGGGGAAAGGCTCTAACCCCATAGTTCTTCTTTAAAACTAGCTTTGTCTGGGTAAAATAAACGAATAAAATATCTAAATGTGAAAAATTAAAGAGAGGAAACACTCACCTGCAAGATCTCTGCTCACAGACTTGGGAGGGGATAAGGCGTCCTCATCACTATCCCTCATACCCCTGCTATTGGCCTTAAGGGATGCTGTGAGTTAACTAAAAAGAAAGGCAAGAATGAAAATGAGAACACTCTAACACATTATTTACATGCTTCTTTGCAATTGTCAAACTCTATTCCCAAACATGGGTGCATGGAAGTAGTATAATTCTAAGCTAAAGGTTGCCCAACCTTACTTTAAAATTGCTGCTGTTCCACTCTTTTTTGTGTTACTGACAGTATATGTGTAAATAGCTAAATTGTAGATAGTGTTCCATGTAACCTCTACAAAAAGGGAACTAGGGTTTTTGGACAATATGTTATATTTAGACATTACTGTATATATAAGCTGGTGTTTAAAAAAAGGTGTATGAATGCTAACCTAACCTAATCTGTTTGCTAGTTGAATGTACCCAGTGCTCCTTCTTAACATTCATGCAGAGAACATATGTACTCCAGATTAGACTCCCGGGTAAAAAAAGTAATTTGTTCAGTGGTTGTGAGCCCTTGTTTCACACATGCACAGCCCCAAAGACACCACTGCTCCTGCTCACTTCAGAGATGTGCCCAAGGCCGTGGTTTAGTGGGATCTGTAATGTGCTGCCATATTCTGTACTTAAGTGAGTGTGATTATTTGATTTCATATTCTTAACTACCACCCAGATAATGCACTAGTGGTGCAGCCAATGTCTGTGTTTTTAGGTATTTGATGAGACTTATCCTATGAAATCTTTGCAGTTTTAGCTTACTTTCTTATTGTTGACACCAGGGGCATCAGAACTAGTGTCATATTGACACATTTATCCTCTATTTCCTTTAACCCCTTCGTGACGGGAGACGTACACTGTACGTCCCGCCACAAAGGGACCAAATGACTCGTCACGTACACTGTACATGACAAGTTATTTGCTGCACTAGAAGGCTGGTAACCACTGAGAATCAGCGGTTACCATTCATTAATGGATGCCTCATTTTAGAGGCATCCATTAATGAAAGGGTTAACCTTTTTCAGACACCCGATACCTTAATATCGGGTGTCTGAGAGTCAAAGCAGAGCGGGCACACCTGCCGGCAAAAGCCGGCATTCTGACAGCTCGTATAGATCGAGAGATATCTCTCTCAAGCTATACTGGCTTTTTTTTTCCTTTCACTTTCAGGAGTAGATACAAAATGTATCTATTCCTGAAAGAAGAATGTTTCAGTTTTCTAATCGTTGTTGGAACGTTTAGAAAACTAGTGACAGCTGAATCCTGAACTGCTGCAGGATCAGTGTCACTAACTTATTATCGGCTGTTCTGAAGTTTGAAGCAGCCTGATAATAAACAAAAATGTATTAATTTATCAAGCAGTAATAGTGAGATTAATTCACAATGACTGCTTGATATAATTAAATAAATAAAATAAAATTTTTAAGTTTAGAAAAATAGTAAAAAGTTTTTTCCTATTTTTTTATATTTTATTTGTCCTAAGTGAGGTGTTAGACACACATATGTGATATAAATATGTAGCCCTATCTGTCCTCTAAAAAACAATATATAATATGTGTGGGTGCACTTTGTAAGAAAGTATATTACTGACGTGGAAGAATCACACAGCAAAAATTTCAAAAGCGTGTCAGTCATTTACGAACAGAAACTAAAAACAAGTTCAGGCATGAAGGGGTTAAATTACAACTCAAAATGTTGGCTATCTTCCCCTTTCAATCTCAGGCATAATAGTGACCAGGACAAACAGAGAGCCTGACTGTCTTTAATAGGGTCACAGACAGTGATACTATCCTGACAGTTATTCTAATCACTCTCCCCTCTATCAGAAACCCAAATTCCAACAATTTCCTTTACCTTCCAAAGAGGACAAAGACCTCACTCTGGAAATAAATCACAATTGTGTGTAAGGAAGATTTAAATCTTTGCTTTTGCATGATTAGATTGTTTAGTTCAGTAAAGCTTTACCTTATTCACAAAGCTAATTGAAAAGCTCCTTGCAACATGAAATTTAATTTCAAAGTTAATATACTCTACAATTATATACAATCTACATTTTAAATTGTATCTCAATCCATATTATACTATTTTGTATTTCTGCTGGATATAGTTACATAGTATTTGAGGTTGAATAAAGACATTAGTCCATCAAGTCCAACCTATTAGGATCTCATTCTAGGAGTTATAGGATAATATAGGAAAAGGTAATTAATAATAAACAAAAATATTCGCGCTGTTTTCTTTTCTACCCTTCAAAATTACAAAAATAGCGACAGCTGCAGTGAAAAACCAAGAAGTGAAAAAACAACCCTGGGCAAACAATAACAAAAAAAGTTACACCGAGCTATTTCTTCTTATCATTAAACCCTTTTCACCAAACCCTACAATTCTAAATAATTAATCGATGTTCATATCAAACAAACATTTTTTTTATCAAAGTGTCCACAAATGACAGTGATCTATGTGTAAAAATCTCAGACGAGAGAATATATATATATATATAGACTACCAGTGTGAGTGAAACTGTGTTAAGAACTCAAACTAAGACACATGCATCATTGCAAATTCCTAAACATACTAATGTATATAACATAGTGAATAAATAAATAAGTGTTCCAAACAAAAGTGAATTGGATAAACATGTATATAAATAAAAGAGCAAGTTGTTCTCTAACCCCTAATAAATAAATAACCAAGAGGAAATAATTCTGAAAGTTCATTTAAGTGAAACTGTCCAAAAGATATCAATGCTTTCCTGTGCTCCACCTTCATGAGATGAAACAAATCTAGATCTCCCTGATGAGAAAGCATGTAAGGCACTCTTTATTTGACTCCTTCATTTGCATGGCATCTCCACTGCATACATCACGGCGATCTCTTATGATACAATGGGGTCTATTCACAAAGCTGCCAAAGGATCTGGCCGTAGCTTCGGCCGATCCTTCGGCTGGCTTCGGCCCCAGGACCCCTTCGGTTCAGGAGAATCGAGGGGGTGCTGTATGGGCTATTCACAATAGCCCGTACAGCTCCCGATCACGGCCGAGCAGCTCAGTCTCAAAAAGGCTCCAATCACCTGTAGCATCGCTAGCCATACTTAGCAGTATCAGGGAAACAACTCCAAAAAGGATCCAAGGTAGAATATCCCAAAATGAAAAAATAAAAGGCACATAGCATAAAATCTTTAAAACATGTAATTATCGCAAAATAAAAAGGAACTTACAAAAAGATAAAAACAACACGTTAGATACAGATCGATCCAAAAACTATTTCTGAATCCACTATCAATTGATCGATCTAAAACAGCCAATAGGTATAGCACTGTGCACACTCTCTCCCGACTAGTTTCGTCAATCCAGACTTTTTCAAGGGTAGCATGCACACTGCTCATACCCATCTTAAATAGCCCTCACACCTAAATCTCGTTATCAGACATGTCAGTCCCGCCCCTTCGTCTCTTCCCAAATTTTTTTATTTTTTTATTTAGTATATATATTCTAATGCCAGATAAATAGACAATTAAACTTTAAACAGTTTTAATAGCAAACAGAAACTATACAATAAAAGACCAGCTAGCTATTACTGATAAAACAATTAAGATCAAGGTCTATATTTAACCCTTTGGGTCTCAAGGTATCTAGTAAACAAATCCACCTGGTTTAGTTTTGGGAAATTAACCAAGTCTTATTAGCACTCCTCCAGTGGCTGAAGTCCTCTGGTGGATTACCAAAAGTCTCCCAGGCATTCATAAATAATATTCACAAGCCTTCCTTTATAAGAAAACTACACTAACTTTTAACTATTTTAAATATTGTTTGTTTTTTAATATAAATTTGTTTTAACAAAGAATTTACGAATACCCTACAAAATGTGAAATGGAACCCAGAGCTCCACTGTGTGTGTATAAAAATACAAATACACCATTTTTTAAAATCTTTTTTTAGTTCTGAACATAATACATAAATAAAGAAAAACACATATAAACACTATGGGGTCTATTCACTAAGCTGCCATAGGCAGCCAAGTGAATGGCCGACCTGAAGCGGAGTGAGCCGAACGCTGTTCGGCAATTCACTTTAGGCTGGTACAGCTGATTTCAGCCGTATATCGGCTGAAATCAGCAGTACATCGGGTGGCTTTGCCTGGCTTCGGGTCGGCCGAACATGCTCAGCAGTGCAGAAGGAGTTCGACTCAGCCGATCCAACATCTGGATCGGCTAAGCCGAACCTCCGGCAGGCTACTCACTGCTGTTCGGTCTATTCTCATAGATGCCGAACAGTAGTGAGTGAATAGCCAAATGCCGCTCAGCGGCATTTGGCTCGGGTGTTCTGCTCGGTCCCTCTGTGGGAATGAGCAGAACAGAAAAATATTTGGCTCGGGTGTTCTGCTCGGTCCCTCTGTGGGAATGAGCAGAACAGAAAAATAGTTAAAAAGTACAAAAAAAAAATATAAAATTATTGTGCGGAGCTAGCAATGACAACTAGCTCCACCCAACATAGTTACATAGTTACATAGTTACGTAGTTACATAGTATTTGGGGTTGAATAAAGACATACGTCCATCAAGTCCAACCCATATAAATGGTTTTCTGTTGGCGGGCAGTTCTGCTATCGTCAAAAAAAAAGTTTTCGCCATAGGAATGCATAGCTAGATTCCTATTGGCTATTTCAATTTGCAATAGCCAATAGCAAACCAGCTATTGCACTCGCCCTATGCTGCTGTCAATCACTAGTGGGGACCTGATGGAGAACTGCAGGTCCCCTCTGATGATTGACAGCAGCAGTGGGCGGGTGCAATAGCTTGTTTGCTGTTGCAAATTGAAATAGCCAATAGGAATCTAGCAATGCATTCCTATGGTGATTTTTTTTTTAATTCTGACGACAGCCAACGGCTCCATGTCAGAATAAAAGAAAAAGCAGTGTTTCTCTCCTGGGCGACCGGGAGCGGGAGACTCCCGGAGTGCCTGGGAGAGTTAGGCTGTCTGGAGATCAGTGTCCCTGGTAAGCTGGTAAGCAGGGATGCTGATCTCTCTGCAAGTGGCTGGAGTCAGCCGTAAGATCATGGCTGGCTCCGCCCAGCTGTCACAAGCAAGCCGTTTGGCCATCTTCGGCTTTCACCTCGGCTTAGTCGAGCCGAAGCATATGCCTTCGGCTCGACTGAGCCGCTCGGCCTACTTCGGGAGCTGTACGGGCTATAGTGAATAGTTCTGGGGCCGAAGCTAGCCGAAGTATCAGCCGAAGCTACGGCTAGATCCTTCGGCTGCTTTGTGAATAGACCCCTATCTATTTCTGTTGATTATGGTTGCATGCTATATGTTATTACAGTTTTGCTGTAAACCTTTAAAATGCACAGCTAAACCATTGGGTCTGTTTATTAAAAAGCTAGAGAATGAAAATAGTAATGAAAGCAGAATTATTGCCCATGATGAGCAATTGAGTTGTATTTTTAATTCTTTAGCAAAATAAAATAAAACTAAGAATTAAATCAATTACTATTAACTGTGATTTCCTTTGGTCTTCTTTAATAAATAGTCCTCAAAAGCTTGAGTACTTTTGTACAGGTGAAACTCGAATAATTAGAATATCATGCAAAAGTAATTGCAGTAAGTGCTGCAAAAGGGGCCCAAACCAATTACTGAGTACATATGCATGCTTGTACTTTTCAGAGGTCCGATATTGTTCTATGTACAATCCTTGTTTTATTGATTGCATGTAATAATCTACTTTTTTGAGGTTGTGGATTTGGGGTTCTTGGGGTTTTCATGAGCTGTAAGCCATAATCATCACAATTATGACAAATCACGGCTTGAACTATCTTGCTTTGCATGTAGTGAGTCCATCTCATATATTAGTTTCACCTTTTAAGTTGCATTAGTGAAATAAATGAACTTTGCACGATATTCTAATTATTTGAGTTTCACCTGTATGCACATTTTATTTGGATATCTTGTATAATGCATGCATTAATTTGTATACAGTATATATGTGCTAACAAAAAAGGCTTAACAAAGCTTCTAAATTGAAAGTATTCTCTGACCAAGCTAACCATCCTGAAGATGGTAACTATTTGCCTTTGCAGCAGAAAATGTGATTTATGTTTTGTTTTCCTCTTTCCAATACAAATGAATTTAAAATAGATTGCAGTACCACAATGTTCTACAAGTCCTGTAAAATAACGTGGATGGTTATATAAATAATGTAGAGAAAGAGATACCATTAGCAAAGTCGGCTTGACATAGAAATAGTCGTTTTTATTACACACAAACCATAGCAATATTGTATACCCTGCTTATAAAAGCAGAAGAAAAAAAGAGAACAATTCTGAATTATACATGAAAACAATGATATCTTTGAAGCAAAATCCTTGACCAGCATGTTAACTGAGTTCCTTACATTGGTTAATGTAGACCAGACTTCTTGTGCAGTAAAGGCACACTTGCCAATTAAGAACAACAGCAAAATTCAGAGACATAAAAAATATGTTTTACAGTAATTCTGCTCATTATCTTTGTTTTTTCCTAGTTTTTTCTAATGATTAATTGACACATCCCCTACTCATACTTATCTGCAGACACCTGTTCTGACACTGCCCTAACTTTAATTCCATGAGAAAAAAATTATGAAAAATCTTAGTCAAGTGGCTTTTAAGAGGCTCAATTATCTATAATAGCAACCAGTTAGTTACTAGCTTTCCATATCCGACCTGTTTTAGAATCAAAACAAAGTGAACATATTGAGCATCTCTAAATGTATTTTATGCTATTTGCCTTATGTAGATAAACACTATAATTTATATGCAATTTAAATATATGCGTCTTGTTTGACTGGTGTTAGTTTAAAAAAATGATTTCCTTACTTTCTGATAAAATATATTAAATAAATAGTCCTTCATAAATGTGGACTAAAATGTATTCTATGGGCTAAGGGGTATTATACTCACACGCGCTGGCAAAAGGTGGGTGTATGCATTCTATGAGAGGAAGGAGGTCATACACAGACATATACAGGCTAGAGGGAGTTGTATATCATTTATATAGAGTGTGTCATACTCAGACATGTACAGGCAGGGAGAGGTGTATATAGATTGTGTAGGAGGGGTTGCTCACACATCAGTAGGTAAAGTTATAAAATGTCCCCTTATGGATCCTACTGTCCAGAAATGAATTAATTAGTAATAATATATGTATTCATTTATAATGGAAGATTTGCTTTACCGGTGCACCTTACCACCTCATCCACCTCGCCAATTGAGAGGTGGCTGCTGCACTGTCTGCCAATCCCCCCACTGGCTTCCACTAGGAAAACTTATAAAATTCAGAATACTAACAACAACACATAAATCCATTCACAACTCTGCCCACAGCTACATCATCAACCTCATCTCTAAGTATCATCCCAGGACCTCCTGCTGTCTAGCTCCCTTGTCACTTCCTCCAAATCTCATCTTCAGGACTTCTCCAGAGCCTTTCCCATCCTCTGTAACTCCCTACCATAATCTGTCCAATACAAGAGGATCTTCTGAACCTCTTGTATTGAATTCTATTGTAACTTTACCCTCTCCCTTTACTTTGTAAAGTGCTGCACAAACTGTTGTCACTATATAAATACTTTAGCAGCAGCCTGCCCCCCCACCACCACTACCATCTCTCTTTAGCTGGCATAATGATCTGCTTCAGTGGTCAATGGTTGTTTTAGAAAATGGAGGGCTGATCTTTGTTTACTATTACATGGTTTACACTTGTGATTGCTGTGGCTGGTCAATTAAATAGGAAGGATCGGGTTATCTTGGTATACCATTGACTTAAAGTATATCTGAACCCAAATACTGAAATTGTATATGTTATTGTGACTTAAAAAGTTATTTTCCAAATGGTTTAAACCTTCAACTTTTACTAAAATAATACTCAGTGCTCCTGCCATTAAGGTCTTTGTTCTGACACTTCATGTTATGGGATGTCAACAGCTCTTTCCCATTTCTGCTTAGGAGGGATGCCTAGAAGAAACGTTTACTCCCCACCAAGTATTGCTCTGTTTGTGAAGTCTGGTAAGGTGTTTTTTTAACAGCATTCTCCTGCCTGCCTCCCTGCTTAACCGCTGTGACTTGCAGATAGGCAAATATGCAGATGCATGAAATTTTAATAGGGATTGAGGAACTGATTTTTCGGGGATAGCTGAATGGGTGCTGGGGGATTACTGTTCCTTACCAAACCAATACACTTACCATTGGTTTCTATATACTAGGAGTGCAGTGGTCAAGAGTATGAAACTTAAATCATAGCATATTGAGTGCAACAATTGCCCAGATGAAATGCGTTAGAGGGTGTGGAATGCAGGAAGTGGGCGGCATGGCAGGATCAGAATAAAGTTGGTTTTGAGTGGTGATTCTTTGGTGTTCAGCTATTTGTTTGTTACAAGGTTTCAGGCAAAGTGAAGATGTGCTCTCTGGCCAGAACCAAAACTGTGTCTCTCTCCTTCTTGCTCTGCAGTTACTGAACTCTGGGACAGAGGCATGTTTCCTTTGTTTTATTCAGGTGTATTCAACATACAGTGTACTGCAGAGCAATTCACTCTTCAATGATAATATCTGAATTTTGGGCTAAAAAACAGCTTAATACCCCCAAAATGATGTATTTTCTGAAAGCAGATGCCCTGTAGAATAAAGAAAATGCTAGTTGTAATTTTTTATGTTGCTTGATATTTGCGCACATGTTTATCAAACCAGTATTTTTAGGATAATATACATTAACCTCCCTGGCGGTATGATTATTTTTTAGGGTACACAAACAGAATATAATACCCAATGTTTTGGTAAAATATAAAATGTGGGGTTATGTTGGGTAAATAGACCTCCTCAAGTCTTAAAATTGCATGCGCCTGTAAAATCGCAAAAAAAAAAACTACAATACCCCAAATTGCCCATAGGTAAAGCTTTAAAAGTTTGTACCACTCATCAGTTTAGTGTTAACAGTGATTGATGGCTCTAGAATTATTGCTCTCACTGATGATTGTTGGGAGATGCAACATGTATGGCGCAGGCATGTTTATTTGCATGCAGTTGGCAGGGGCAGCGGAGTTGGTTTTCATTTTTTTTAATTTATTTTATTGCTTTTTACTTTTATCACTTATTTAATGTTTTTTTCATGTAACTTTTATGCTATCACACATGGGCTAACAGGACCCTATGTAATAGCGCTTGGAGGTGACAGGTTCTCTTTATGGAAGTCTAATCCACCCCTGATGTCTCTTCTACCATCTAATACTGATGATTGAGCATAGGAATGTGCTTGATCACCTGTGTACTCAACACTTCAGCTGGCTTCTCACAGCTCTGAAGCAGGAAGCACTATGATCACAACGCCCTCTGCCTCACTGATCACATAGCAGATTTGGGAATGGATGTTCCCCAGTCTATTTATGCTCTCTATCCTAAATGTATTTGCCATGGTCCTTGATCCTCCAGAGGAATGGGTGACCCTGAAAACCATGATGGGGGTGCGGGCGGCACCATATATGCAGGCTGCTACAAGTTATCTGGGCAGTAGTACAGCCACCCAGATTACTTGCACAAAACAAGCAAACCTGTTGAAAAAAATGATGCCAAAATCATGGCTGCAGAAACTACATTGCTGGATTACATGATTGACTATGGATTTACATTGGGAAACTTTATGCACTTTATTTGCAATAAAGGACTTTCTCACAGATGTTAACAATGTTTCTCTGCTGCACTACCTCTGCTAAATGTCAGAATCACTAGTGCTGCTTTAATGTAAACAATAGTTCTAATTTTTTATATAGCCAGGGATTTGTGCAGAATAACTGGTCACTTTTGGCCATATAGCTCTCTCAATCCACAAACGGCAAACAGGCCCAAACCCAAATCTCATCTCTATATGTGTACAATTTACATATAGTAAACTTAGGATATGTTGCATATTTAACTAACTCTCCTACTGCCAGTGCAATGTGGCAACACACATCTTTTGCAACAGCATGCCACATCCTTGCTCTCTAGGGCCCAAGAGTTATCTAGGTGTTTTCAATCCTAACCATTAACCTGGTGGACACCATTTTACATGTGCCCCTCATTAAAACTACAAGAAGCTGTGCTAATATTCAATGTGCAGACATGTTCCACCATTGTCACTATCACGAAGCCATCCAGAGCAATGATGTCAAAGGGAAAGGTAAAGATTTTATTTTCACTATGATCAATATGATCATCATATAAAGTATGTAAATGGTTAATAAAGTAAATCTAGAAGAACATTGTTAACTCTAATGTCACCTCAAATTGAAAGGAGGCATTCTTTGGTGTTGAATAAAAAAAGTATTGACTTCTGCATCTGGAAATTAATATTTTCTGTAAAAGCTCTAGAAGTGCTTGATAGTACTTTCATGGGAACTAGTTTACCAGATGATATTGAAAAAGGGGCTTGATTTTGTTTTTAAATGTTAAAAATATAAATGACTAGTAATATTTTTCTTAAATATTTTATGGGAATTTTAATAAAGAAAAACATTTCCAAGTAAACTTTGTTGGCAGTTTATTATCATAACTGAATACTATCATAATAACAATTATGAATGTGCCTCGGTCAGATCAGATGTGATCAGAACTAGAGTATACAGGCTTGGTGACTACTAATATTTATACAAAATATCATGATATAGTTTTAATCCAGGGAGTTACTCAACTGCCTTTAGGGATGTTTGTGTCTGTTAAAATAAATTAGACCACATTTTATGTTAAGATGATATGATCTAAGTCTTAACTTTGGAAACCTTTGTCTTTTTCTGGATCATCGAAGAGTTTAGGGTTTTGCGCATGCAAGTTTTTTTTTTTTTAACTTGATGGTCTTTTTTTTACTTTATTGTGTAACAATGGACCCCCTTTATTTTTGCACTTTAAACTTTTTTTTATAATTTATATAATGCAATAGGATATGTGGGAAACATCCAAAACTCTAATGTGGTAGGGAACTATCTCAGAAATGGCTGCAGTTCCTGATCTGACACTTCAACATGTATTAGGTTGGTGGAGCCCAGATCTTGTAGCTGATATCACTTTTGAGTGTACTCCAACCATTTATATAATTTAGAGTGATATAGTTTATCTCTCCCCACTAATATTGTCACTCTGTTTATATAAATATTGTATAATTTAAAAAGAACTACTTTAGATCTTATATCTACTTTCCCTGTGGTTTCTCATTTCACTTTAAAGAGAATTGATTCTAACAAATAATCTACAGCCATCTAATGTGTATATTGTGGTCACTATTTCTCTGATGGACTATAATGTCTGTGGCTTATACATTACTATATTATGCTGCTCTCTGCTTTGTTTTCCTATTTTTAAAATTATCTTTGAAAAGATGAAAGATCTAAATAATTGAAAATATATTTTTTGCTCCATTGGGAGGCATTTAAGTCCTATGAATTACTATTACATTGACAGCTCCATCTATTCCTGCCTCCAGGTTGTATTACATGGATCATTTAGCTTCTTGGATGATTATTATTTTATTATTCCTTAGCTCACATATATTTGAAAAACATTTAAATACATTAATCTTAAAGCTAGATTTAAAATCAATACCTTTTCTATTAAGGTATATTATGTTGTTTGGTCATACGTATTAACAGCCAATAATTTTCTACTTGCACTAACTCTCTAAAGTATTAAAGTGCCATCTGCTTACTCTTATATGAAACAAGCAGAGAACAGTTTTTTTTCCTTACTACATGAAGTTAAGAGATAAACATCCGGTTATGTTTTCAGTGCTTCCTTTTCCCAGATGTTACACTATGTTATGAAGAAAAAAAATATTAAATCACATTTGGCATATATGTCTTTTCTCTATCTATTTGTTTATGTAAGATTAATATGCATTGTAAGTATTATATAGGAAATGCTGGTTTCATTTACTTTGAATGTAAAATTATCTGGCCCTTTGGCTAGTCAGATTCTATCCATAAAAGCTCATTTCTTCTTACAGTAAAATGCTAAAATTATCAGACGTGAACAGCAACCAACATGGCAATAACAAACATCCAAACCATTCTCTTGTGCATATGCACATTTGTGGTCTCCAGATAGCTACTGTTAGCTTTACAGAACAATTAGTTGGAATATACAGAGAATAATTCTGCTGGGACGTGGCCTTATTTTGTAGCTGGAAATAAATCAAAAACTTTGAAAGCCCATTGTTAAACCTCAATAGGAAAATCTGGGATGGTAATCAGCAGCAACAAAAATGTAATCTCTGTCTCAATAATGATCAAAATTGTGTAAGCAAACACAGCAGTGTATTAACATAGGATGAAAAATAAAGCAGCATAAGTGAAAAAAAAAGAAAAAAAAGTGTGTTTCCTGAATTTTAATTCTGCACAAAAAAAGATGCTTAATTATTCATTCATAGAAGAAAACCAACATTTACCCTTGGTGTTAGCTCCACTTTTTGTGAGACTTCTGCCAAATGTAATAGTGTAACCTTATGGATGTTTACTAAATGTTTAAATTATAAAACAGAAAAAATACATACAGTTTAGATGAATTGTAAATTATCTACACCACATAAAGAAGAATTAGAATTTTCAGAAATTAACTGGAAGGTGTTGGGCAATCCAAAATTTAAAAAAAGCGTGGGGTCCCCCTCATAATTCACTTTAGGTCTGATAAGAATTTTAGGTGAGCACCAACACCAAAAAAATAAGTCCTGTGACGTCATGACTCACTCTGCCCCTTTACTTACTTTCAGGAGCAGAGCTGTCATTAGCATCAAGAATTCATTTGGTTCAGACATGGTGGTGGGGATTTTTTCCTTCATTGAGTCAGCGAGCAGTGGGCATCATGATTGACAAGGATCTACATCGCTCGACAACGTGATTGAAGATGGATTTACATTGTGGGACTTTTTTTAATAAAGGACTTGTCAAAACTGTGTGGTGTGTTTCTTTACTAATGAAGAACTTTACAAACTGGTGTGGTGTGTTTATTTACTATTTTACTGTGCATTTGGTGAATGAGTAGAGGTAAAATTACCCCTTACTAATTCAAGAGGGGGGGGGGCGGCGGCATCTGGGTGCCCTCTTTATGAAAGGGAGAAACCAAATTCAGATAAGCCCCCTGCCCGCAGACCCCCACAACCACATGGCTGTGGGGAAGCGGCCCTTGTCCTCATCAACATGGGAACAAAGTGCTTTGATAGGGAGTCCCCCCTTGCAAAGCATCCTCTCCATGTTGAGGGCATGGGACCTGGTATGGTGCAGGTGCACAATCATGTGTCCCCTTTTCCTGCTTTGCCAGGCTGCTGCCCAGATTAAGGGTCTGGTAAAAGATTTTGGGCCTTGAAGTCTACCCTGAAATTCCTACCTGACCTATAGGATCTGGTATGAATTGGGGAGGGACCATATGTTGTTTAAAGAATTTGAAAAAAATAAAATTGCATGTTCCTGTCAATAGTTAAAAAGAAAAAAAGTAAACATTTAGGGGGTGATTTACTAACCTAAACACACGCACTCACCAGGTGCGTGTAATTTTCACACAGCAAAACGTATTTATCAACCAAAAAGTCTCTAAAAGCATATTTCCACTAATGCCATATATGGAAAAATCATGCACATGATGCATATATAATGCTGCTTCACAGTTTAGACAAAAATGGTTAGCTCATGCATTTACATTCCTGCATTCATCAACGCAAGCAACACAACATAGAGCTAATTTACACAACATCACCTTGCAATTCATGCAGGGCTTTGCACAACACACCTGCTGGGTGTGTACACACTACAAAGGTGTTTAGATTCCACCCATAGATCATGCTGGGAGGGAACACACTACAGAGGTGTATACATGTTCGTGGCGTGTTTATAAGGTTAGTAAATCAACCCCTTAATGTCACTTTAACAGTAAAATACACACCAACCAATGAAGTCTATGATGATTTCTGTAATGATCATTCATTGTTATTATCATTTAACTCTGAAATTATGCATCCCTTAACCTGCATCCCCATGCAATGGAAACAAGAAATAACAGTGTCCATATTATTATGGCTAGCCAAAATCACTGAAATCCAACACATAGAAATCGGACAGCAACTGTGAATCAGTAGAATTATCAATTCAGACATATCTGGTTCTACTGGATATACTATGTGTACTCCAGGGAATTTAGTGAGCTTCTTTTAGGGGACTTAAATCCAGGGATAATTACCTGTAGACAATTACCTCCTTGGCTACCGAATCCCCATCTTCCCACTACACCTCCACCTCCCACTACACTACAGGACCCTTGAGAAAGTCCATTGGACGAAACATGTAGGGGAGGAGCTACACACTGACGTTGGTGTATGGAGTAGAGGAGACAGAGCTGAGCTCATACAAGCTGATTTTATGTTTTTACAGTGCTAAAAAACCCTTTTAAATATAAGTGTTCTGATTTTTATGAATACACTATCATCTAGCAGTTTTACACTATGTGCGATCTTTGTTTCCTATTTTGAGTGGATAAGGGAGTTTTGGGAGAGACATCGAGCAGACTCGTCATTTTCAGCTGTTGGTGATTCAGTGGAGAGTGAGACATCTGACACCAGGGAAGTGTCCACAGTGTTTATAGACCACTGGGTGGTCAGACTTATCTGATGAGTGTGCTAGTGTTTGTGCACCTGGACGTGGATCACTGGTGATTAATTGACGATGAATTGAAGCACAGAAGTCACAAGTGATTGTGGAACTTTATATGCAATGATTATTTCACTCACTCATGTAATATAAAGAAAGTGAACACAAGGATTTTATCCCATTCATTTTGGATCACATCATTCTTGGGAATATTTCTATATGGACTGTATATATGTTGGAGTGAACATTTTGTATATATGAATTGTCACAAAGTATATGCACTTAGAGGTTTATAGAAATGATTGGGGATGGTGCAGTGTCTTTTGTTTAATATAATGATGTCACCACTATTCCTGCCATAGGATTCCTGATAATGTAAATTAATTGGCGCGGTGTCATCAGTGGTTGCTAAGGATGTGGCAGCTGCTTTCTTAGCAACCATTAAAAGCGGGAAGCTTTCAAATATAATAGTGGTAGAAATACTGCTACTATATATTATAGTTGGCTCCTGCCAAACAAGCAAAGTTTGGTCCTAGCAAAGTGCTGTTCAGACCAAACTTTGAGCTCATCACCAAAAATTTGGTACAAATGTCCAGTAAAATGCCTATTCCATGATATTTTCTCAGCCTGATATTCACTGATGTTCAGTTCATGTCTTCCACTTCAGGATGATTATGGACATGGCACTTTTCTTCATCTATTTCTTGTTATTTTCTGTAAACTATATGTAGATAATAATACATTTAATTTAATACTTTTGACATACTGTACTGCAAAAAAGAGTTAAAGTGACACCTTGTATTGTGCTTACTGAAAAGAAATAAAGCTTTCAAAATATCCAAGACCTTTTTATTAGGTACAAAATAGCTCAGCATCAGAAAACTACACTTTTATATACAAGTCTACAAAAAATCATAGCTGTTATCTCTTCGAGATACATGAATGATGTAAGCTGTTGCACAATTTAGGAGTTAAAGATAGTTATTAGGAGAAATATTAAAGATATGACACCTGAGTTGACGATTACCAAAACATTTTAAGTTGAAATGTGAGGATAAAGTGATACAGTCTATTGAAATGCTTGTCAGTCTTTGTTCAAATACATATGGGATTGAACACATTCCCATTTCATGCAAAGATGATAGTGGATTAAAAACATAATGCCAATCAATATTTTATTTGTAGTAAAACATTTGTGAAAAATTATAAATTACGATTTATGAATTTACATTCTGTCTATACTGGCATTTAAAGTGGCATTAAAGTAAAAAAAAAATGTCCCCATCCATTAATGTTAATGTTAGCACTTACCTTAAATTATGTCTCTTAATCCGGTCTTCTTCTTTCCTGATGTTTTCATCTGTTCCTCCAGGGTTGCGGCAACTCCGATCCAGGGCTGACTCCTCTCTCCTTGCTGGTACTTCCTGTCCCACGATGTCTGCATGCGAGTGCACAAGTCCATAGTCTTACCTTGCATCTCTCCTCGTCTCCTGGCCGAAAATCCGAACTGCACATGTGCCGCCCCAAGATGCTTTGCGGCCGCCCGAGCAGTTTCGGATTTTCTGACGGGAGCGCGCGGCGAAGACGGGGTAAGTTTTAACTGCTTGTTAGCAAAAAAAAAAACAGAAGCTTTAGAAACCCTTTAAGTTTCCCATCATCTGAGTGACCCTAAGGTCATGTAATATAAGTTTGATTATGAGCTGCATTTGTATATTGTTACAAAAGTATGTTTTTGTTGTAGTCTGTAGTGAACCTTTTAAAGTATGTAATCTGTGTACTATTTCTTCCTCCTTATGCTGCCCATACACCAGTAGAATTTTGTTCAAAATATTTTCAGAATGTCCATTTGATTTTCTAATAGTTAATGGGGTCAAATGAGCTATAATTTGTGGCTTTAGTGATGAAAAAAATTGAAGGAGCAGGCTAGAAATAGTTTCTTGAATTAACTAAATTCTAACAGAAAATGTGGTCTGATGGCATTATTAAATGCTCTGACGAGATTGTTCCTATGATCATTCATATGAAAATCTACCAGAGTATGACCTGACATTTGACATTTCCTAAACATTTTTTGCATTACATCATACTCAGTATTTTGTGTTCCCAGTTATAAAACTTGTGTGGAGGTTACTTACTTATTCTGCATATAAAAGGATGTTCCAGTTATTTTTTTTTCTGGGACACCTGGAGTGTGCAGAAGGTGGTAACTGGCTATAAGTAGCCAGCATTTAGCACAACCACTGATGTGTCAAAGAAAGTGTGTAGGCTGACGTGTGCTTTTCAGAGTAGATCACATTCAGCCAGCCATTAACAAGATAACAATTATACACACTTTTCAGACCTTAAGACCATATTGATCAGGAAGTGATAGCAATGGTTAAATGATTTTTCAAAATTGCTTAGAAAAGTTAGACTTACCCAAGTAAGGTTTTTATCACAGGGCTAGCATTTTGCCCTTGCCAAACAAATATTTGCTGAGCACACGTCCACTCTTGGCAGTTTTTGGAGTGGTTAGGCAGTGTAGGGAATACCAGTTGTAGTGACAAAATTCTGTGAAATGGTTGCAAAAATTGTTCATGACATTCAGCAGATTTTGAGACTAATTAAAGATCATTAATTTTCCACTATTCACCTGTCTGGCAATTAAAATTCATGTAGTGGTAGAAAAAAAGATAATGTAATTATGGTATTGTCAAAACTCATTAAAACGTACACACATACAAGCAGCTTTAAAGCATATGTATAGTCAAATCCTTTCAAATGCTAATATTTTGGAGATAATAGGGAAAGGTTTAAACCCCCTACTCTTTGATGTTTGCTTTCTTTGTCTTGCATGAGGGATTTTCCTTCAGTTTCTGTCTTGGAGTTGCAACAGGAAGTGAGGGACAATTTCCTCAAAGTGGGTGAAAATCCTGTCTAATACCTAATTCACACAGGCTTCGGCTTGTATAGGAGCAATGTGAGCACCATGTTTTGGCAAGCTTTTGCAAAGTATTTGTGAAGCTTTCAGCAAGCTTCAAGCAACTTTCTTGAAGCCTTTAATGCACTCTTATGTTCCAGTTTGGGAATATTAAATACAGATTTAATATTGCTGAGTGAGTGCCGACTGTTATTTTAAACAAGCTGCTAGCAGGCTTCAACCTACTTTTAACAACCTTCAAGTTGCTCTGATGCCTACCAAAAAGTGGTAGCAGCTTTTTAAAGTGGCAGTCTGCACTTCCATTAAGATCTTTGTTTACTAGAACCAAACTGGAGCTGAATAGTGCAAGCTCACTGTTCACACTTCTCTTATACAAGCTACATTTGTCACTATAAAATGCTTCCTCATTGGATAATTCTAAAAGTTTGCATTTCTCCTCTTTCTGCCTCTGTGATAATAGTCACCAGGACAAACAAAAAAGTGAATCTCCCCAGTGGGAACAGATACAACAATAAACACTTCCCAAAATGTAAAGAAAACCCTTCCCCACTCTATCCGAAACTAATAAAAAGCAAAACAAGTTTCCCTATACACTTTAAAACAGTGATTTAGTGTTGCAGAGCTTGCAATAATGTAAAGTATATTTGCAAATGTATGTGAACCTTAACCATGGTTTTGTCCTGCTCCAGAAATGCAAACTACATGGGGTTCTTTTTCTTCAGTAATAGGTTGTCTAGTGATAATGAAATGCCCACACATGCATGATGGCGTTTTACCATCCTGGCACTCAGCTCAACTCTTCATGCCGAGGAAAAGCACAAAAAAATGCCTAGTTGGTTATGCTCAGACTGGAAAGTTATTGTATGTAAGAGGGCAATACATGACCTCTCCAGGCATTTCCTGCTCAGCCATTTTGAGAGAAGAATTGATATTTATTGGGGAATTCCTCATATTTTGCCTTAAGATATAGTAAGTCTTGAGGATGTTTTTGTAGTCTTCCCTCTACTTTGTATATGTCAGGCTGTATGGCAGAAAGCAGCTCAATTATTGAATCGTTAATCTTCAATCTGTTCTAATGAAGCATTACTTATGTAATTGTGAGAATTTTCTTTAGTGTAAGTTTACCCATTTAGAATACTTATTTTATTTATGTGGCACACTTCTGTTCTGCTTAAATTGCACCCTTGTAATGATTTGTTCTAGATATAAAGCATACTTCAAGCACTTTCAAGATCGTGTCAAGTGTAAATTGTGGTAAACATTTATCTTACCATAGGTAACAACTGCTTGTTCTGCTGGCTGTCAACAACTGTCATTTTCATCTACAAGAAAACAAAAACACCATACTCTTCATTCTGCTTTATTCAGAATCTTAAATACCATTTTCACTAGAGTATCCCAGCAACAGTGTTCTTTTACGTGCAATCTCTTTATAGATCAGGTATATAACAGATAAAAAAGCACAGCTAGATTTCTTAAATTCTGCAGTAATTTAAGAAGAGGAATTATTAAATGGAGTATAGGTTGCTTTTTGTCTCAATTTTAAATAATGTTTCACTGAAACAATGAGTAATAATATTCTCTATCCATTTGAAAAACAATGTATATTTTATATGACAAAGTGGTCTCTTGACAGATAAATTTATGTGTATGGTATATTTATATATTCTCATTACTCTGGACATTTTAATATATTTATGTGTATATGCTATTGATATTTGTTTAGCAGCACTTTATGTTTATGCATGTGTTTTTTTATAGGGCATATGTCCTAATTTTCGCTGGTTGCAACTGATTTTTTTACCACCTGTCACTTTCCACATGCACTACACTTATAACCGGCTGTATACTGTATGCTGTTTCCCAGAGAATATTTCCCACTTGTTGTTTGCTGCAATGTTTAATGGTCTGTTTATAATAAATGAAATAATATACTTGAGCAAAGTGAATCTGCACAGCTTATTTTTTTTCTTTGGAAGAGCATGTGACATAGTGGGGGTGATTTACTAACCTAAACACACACACACACACCAGGTGTGTTCATGTAGGAGATTGTGGGAGACAGGCAGAGTGAGCCTTTCTACTCCATATCGCAGAGTGCCCAAACAAGCAGCTTTAAAACAGTAGCACATATTTTTTAAGGTTTTAGTGGTTTGGGTTTACATCAGCTTTGCTTCTGGTATTTGAATTTCAGTGCTGTGAGCCCTGCCTGCTGGCACAGATGTCTACACCCAGAGCTCCAGGGCTGCTTTGCTCTCCTAAACAGGAGGCGGACAAAAAGTAAATAAAGTAAAGAGGACAGAAAGAAAATGCTTCCATCAAGAAAGAGGTATGGTAAGATTGGAGAGAGTAAAGGAAGAAGTGTAGCTGGTGCAGGAAAAGATAATGAAATTAAAATGGCCATAGCCCTCAATGGATTTGGAATTTAAGTTTTGAATTTTCTGAAATGATTCAACAAACTCCCTGCCAACCCAAGCCCAGTACATTTGCAGGCAGAAGAACAGCTAGTTCCACTGAACAATTTTCTCTCTATTCCTGTTTCGGTAACAACCGTGACATATTAGGTTCCTCACCACTTTCTGTCTCAGTGACAATGATCACCAGGAGAAATAGAGAGTTTGAAGCACACTGTCACCATCAACAATAAAAATAATTTAAAAATGTATACAGTCTATTGAAAACAATCTAAAAAAAACTTTACTTTCGATTAGATGGTTCTGTAATGCAAGAGAAGTTGTCCCTTCTAAAAGGGGCAGTATCTTCTCGTAGAAACAGCATAGAGGTTATTTTAGCTTTGACTCCTTAAGCATTGGTTTGTAAGAGATTGTGATGTGCAAAGTTGGGCAAAGGGAACAAGGTACAGCAGGGCCAGTCACTAAGGGGGAGGGATACAAGGAACAGGTATATGAGCCAGATCAGGAGGGTCATAGGAAGCAGGATCAGGATCAGAATCAAGATTACAGGTTTCCAGAAATAGCAGGCAGAGAAACTGGGCACACAGGAAAAACTGAGAGAACTTCCTGAGAGTGGGTTAAATACCCTCCCAGCAGTCAATATCAGGAGAGATTAACTGCTGGCTGATGGAGACATATTCTGGTGAACACTGCAACTACATCCTTCAGGTTCAAGGACCACAATGCTACCAGCAAGTGCTCTAGTTTCTTAGAGTAGGATGCATAGTGATTTCAGTATTTTGCTTGGTCATGTTGCAAACAATTGGATTTTTATAAATGTTTGCCTAAATTAACTGAAGCGCAGCCTTGATCACAGTTAAAGAATAACTTCACTTTTATTAAGAAAGAAAATGAATCCCCATCTTGGTAATCAGTGTCCATTAAAAGGATGTTAACAAACTTTGTTGCATATTTCTACCTGCTTCTGTTCTGAAGAAATAGCTGTTTGTTCCAGCAAGCTAATTCCTGAATGGGAGGGTCTGGGTGCATTGTATATTGAGCTAGTGATCTTTCTGTATTGTAATGAGGAAAGGTACCGTGTCTGCATCCCTTTAGTAGTATTAGCCCTTAGAGAGTATCTCACCAAAATATTTACTATTGCAAGAGATGCACATCGTCTCAGGGGAGGAAAATGCCTTTCCCTGAGATCACTGATGAGATTTCCCACTAATGCTCTGCTAATGTAACCTTCCCAGGATCTAATGCTTGGGCACAATTACATAATTTGTGCCAAAGTGAACCAGGAAGTGGAAAAAAGAAATTGTAAGTAGAATAAAAAATATATTTGATTAGCTAATGAATGTAAGATGATTTCATATCAACATGCAGAGCTGTTATGCACTGTGCATTGTGGAAAGGTGGGCAGTCTGTGGTCATAGGTTCCCCCTGCAGTTATGACTATAAAAAAATAAAATAAGCATTAATATGAAGCCTGTGATGTTAGATTACAGTGTCTATGATGCATGCCATGAAAACCATACTGTTGTTCAACAACACTTACAGCTTAAAGGCATCTCCCAAGCATTTAATTTAAAGGAATGCTTTTTCATATCGCTCTTGAAGTTGGATTAAAAGGCCCCTTTCTCACTGTATGATATACACCGATTAGCCATAATAGTATGACCCTGAGTAGGGAACGGGACCGATACAAGGCATTTTGACAAGTACTTGTCAAAATGCCCCGGTACATAGCGCTGAAGCTTGTGCTTTTTTTTTTTCTTACCGGGTGTGACAGACTCACCTTCCAACGCTAGATGATTGGGTCAGAACAACTTCAAAACTTCAGTTCTTGAGTGATGTTCCCGGTCTGCTGTGGTGAGAACCTACCAAAAATGGTGCAAGGAAGGAAACCGGCAACAGGGTCATGGGCTGCCAAGGCTCATTGTGCACATGGGGCGCAAAGCTGGCCCATGTAGTCCGATCAAATAGAAGGATTACCATAGCTCAAATTGCTGAAAAAGTTAATGCTATTTCTGATAGAAAGGTCTGTGAACACACAGTGCATCACAGTTTGTTGCATATGGGGCTGCGTAAGTACAGACTGGTCAAGGTGATCATGCTGACTCCTGTCCACTGTCAAAAGTGTCTACAATGGGCAATATTTAAATATACATATATATATATATAT